>NC_143023.1:77296366-77321366 GCF_057628025.1 Oncorhynchus mykiss | reverse complement strand
TCTCCTACAGTATCAGTACTTTACCCCTTCTACCACAGTATCAGTACTTTACCCCTTCTACCACAGTATCAGTACTTTACCCCTTCTACAACAGTATCAGTACTTTACCCCTTCTACCACAGTATCAGTACTTTACCCCTTCTACCACAGTATCAGTACTTTACCCCTTATACAACAGTATCAGTACTTTACCCCTTCTACAACAGTATCAGTACTTTACCCCTTCTACCACAGTATCAGTACTTTACCCCTTCTACCACAGTATCAGTACTTTACCCCTTCTACAACAGTATCAGTACTTTACCCCTTCTACCACAGTATCAGTACTTTACCCCTTCTACCACAGTATCAGTACTTTACCCCTTCTACAACAGTATCAGTACTTTACCCCTTCTACAACAGTATCAGTACTTTACCCCTTCTACCACAGTATCAATACTTTACCCCTTTTACCACAGTATCAGTACTTTACCCCTTCTACCACAGTATCAATACTTTACCCCTTCTACCACAGTATCAGTACTTTACCCCTTCTACCACAGTATCAGTACTCTACCCCTTCTACAACAGTATCAGTACTTTACCCCTTCTACCACAGTATCAATGCTTTACCCCTTCTACCACAGTATCAATACTTTACCCCTTCTACAACAGTATCAGTACTTTACCCCTTCTACCACAGTATCAATACTTTACCCCTTATACAACAGTATCAGTACTTTACCCCTTCTACAACAGTATCAGTACTTTACCCCTTCTACCACAGTATCAGTACTTTACCCCTTCTACAACAGTATCAGTACTTTACCCTTTCTACAACAGTATCAGTACTTTACCCCTTCTACCACAGTATCAATACTTTACCCCTTCTACAACAGTATCAGTACTTTACCCCTTCTACAACAGTATCAGTACTTTACCCCTTCTACCACAGTATCAGTACTTTACCCCTTCTACAACAGTGTCAGTACTTTACCCCTTCTACCACAGTATCAGTACTTTACCCCTTCTACAACAGTGTCAGTACTTTACCCCTTCTACAACAGTATCAGTACTTTACCCCTTCTACCACAGTATCAGTACTTTACCCCTTCTACCACAGTATCAGTACTTTACCCCTTCTACCACAGTATCAGTACTTTACCCCTTCTACCACAGTATCAGTACTTTACCCCTTCTACAACAGTGTCAGTACTTTACCCCTTCTACAACAGTATCAGTACTTTACCCCTTCTACCACAGTATCAGTACTTTACCCCTTCTACCACAGTATCAGTACTTTACCCCTTCTACCACAGTATCAGTACTTTACCCCTTCTACCACAGTATCAGTACTTTACCCCTTCTACCACAGTATCAGTACTTTACCCCTTCTACCACAGTATCAGTACTTTACCCCTTCTACAACAGTATCAATGCTTTACCCCTTCTACCACAGTATCAGTACTTTACCCCTTCTACAACAGTATCAGTTCTTTACCCCTTCTACCACAGTATCAGTACTTTACCCCTTCTACCACAGTATCAGTACTTTACCCCTTCTACCACAGTATCAGTACTTTACCCCTTTTTCCACAGTATCAGTACTTTACCCCTTCTACCACAGTATCAATGCTTTACCCCTTCTACCACAGTATCAGTACTTTACCCCTTCTACCACAGTATCAGTACTTTACCCCATCTACCACAGTATCAATACTTTACCCCTTCTACCACAGTATCAGTTCTTTACCCCTTCTACAACAGTATCAGTACTTTATCCCTTCTACAACAGTATCAGTACTTTACCCCTTCTACCACAGTATCAGTACTTTACCCCTTCTACCACAGTATCAGTACTTTACCCGTTCTACAACAGTATCAATGCTTTACCCCTTCTACCACAGTATCAGTACTTTACCCCTTCTACCACAGTATCAGTACTTTACCCCTTCTACCACAGTATCAGTACTTTACCCCATCTACCACAGTATCAGTACTTTACCCCTTCTACAACAGTATCAGTACTTTACCCCTTCTACCACAGTATCAGTACTTTACCCCTTCTACCACAGTATCAGTACTTTACCCCTTCTACAACAGTATCAGTACTTTACCCCTTCTACAACAGTATCAGTACTTTACCCCTTCTACCACAGTATCAGTACTTTACCCCTTCTACCACAGTATCAGTACTTTACCCCTTTTACAACAGTATCAGTACTTTACCCCTTCTACCACAGTATCAGTACTTTACCCCTTCTACCACAGTATCAGTACTTTACCCCTTCTACAACAGTATCAGTACTTTACCCCTTCTACAACAGTATCAGTACTTTACCCCTTCTACCACAGTATCAATACTTTACCCCTTTTACCACAGTATCAGTACTTTACCCCTTCTACCACAGTATCAATACTTTACCCCTTCTACCACAGTATCAGTACTTTACCCCTTCTACCACAGTATCAGTACTCTACCCCTTCTACAACAGTATCAGTACTTTACCCCTTCTACCACAGTATCAATGCTTTACCCCTTCTACCACAGTATCAATACTTTACCCTTTCTACAACAGTATCAGTACTTTACCCCTTCTACCACAGTATCAATACTTTACCCCTTATACAACAGTATCAGTACTTTACCCCTTCTACAACAGTATCAGTACTTTACCCCTTCTACCACAGTATCAGTACTTTACCCCTTCTACAACAGTATCAGTACTTTACCCTTTCTACAACAGTATCAGTACTTTACCCCTTCTACCACAGTATCAATACTTTACCCCTTCTACAACAGTATCAGTACTTTACCCCTTCTACAACAGTATCAGTACTTTACCCCTTCTACCACAGTATCAGTACTTTACCCCTTCTACAACAGTGTCAGTACTTTACCCCTTCTACCACAGTATCAGTACTTTACCCCTTCTACAACAGTGTCAGTACTTTACCCCTTCTACAACAGTATCAGTACTTTACCCCTTCTACCACAGTATCAGTACTTTACCCCTTCTACCACAGTATCAGTACTTTACCCCTTCTACCACAGTATCAGTACTTTACCCCTTCTACCACAGTATCAGTACTTTACCCCTTCTACAACAGTATCAATGCTTTACCCCTTCTACCACAGTATCAGTACTTTACCCCTTCTACAACAGTATCAGTTCTTTACCCCTTCTACCACAGTATCAGTACTTTACCCCTTCTACCACAGTATCAGTACTTTACCCCTTCTACCACAGTATCAGTACTTTACCCCTTTTTCCACAGTATCAGTACTTTACCCCTTCTACCACAGTATCAATGCTTTACCCCTTCTACCACAGTATCAGTACTTTACCCCTTCTACCACAGTATCAGTACTTTACCCCATCTACCACAGTATCAATACTTTACCCCTTCTACCACAGTATCAGTTCTTTACCCCTTCTACAACAGTATCAGTACTTTATCCCTTCTACAACAGTATCAGTACTTTACCCCTTCTACCACAGTATCAGTACTTTACCCCTTCTACCACAGTATCAGTACTTTACCCGTTCTACAACAGTATCAATGCTTTACCCCTTCTACCACAGTATCAGTACTTTACCCCTTCTACCACAGTATCAGTACTTTACCCCTTCTACCACAGTATCAGTACTTTACCCCATCTACCACAGTATCAATGCTTTACCCCTTCTACCACAGTGTCAGTACTTTACCCCTTCTACCACAGTATGAATGCTTTACCCCTTCTACCACAGTATCAGTACTTTACCCCTTCCACCACAGTATCAGTACTTTACCCCTTCTACAACAGTATCAATACTTTACCACTTTTACCACAGTATCAGTACTTTACCCCTTCTACCACAGTATCAGTACTTTACCCCTTCTACCACAGTATCAGTACTTTACCCCTTCTACCACAGTATCAATACTTTACCCCTTCTACCACAGTATCAGTACTTTACCCCTTCTACCACAGTATCAGTACTTTACCCCTTTTACCACAGTATCAGTACTTTACCCCTTCTACAACAGTATCAGTAATTTACCCCTTCTACCATAGTATCAATGCTTTACCCCTTCTACCACAGTATCAATGCTTTACCCCTTCTACCACAGTATCAATGCTTTACCCCTTCTACCACAGTATCAGTACTTTACCCCTTCTACCACAGTATCAGTACTTTACCCCTTCTACCACAGTATCAGTAATTTACCCCTTCTACCACAGTATCAGTACTTTACCCCATTACTTTATCCTCTCCTACACTGTCATTACTTTATCTTCTCCTACTTTATTCTCTACAGTATCACTACTTTATCCTCTCCTACAGTATAATTACTTTATCTTCTCCTACAGTATCACTACTTTATCCTCTCCTACAGTATCATTACTTTATCTTCTCCTACAGTATCACTACTTTATCCTCTCCTACAGTATCATTACTTTATCTTCTCCTACAGTATCACTACTTTATCCTCTCCTACAGTATCTTTACTTTATCTTATACAGTATCACTACTTTATCTTCTCCTACAGTATCACTACTTTATCCTCTCCTACAGTATCATTACTTTATCTTATACAGTATCACTACTTTATCTTCTCCTACAGTATCACTACTTTATCCTCTCCTACAGTATCATTACTTTATCTTATACAGTATCACTACTTCATCTTCTCCTACAGTATCATTACTGTATCTTCTCCTACAGTATCATTACTTTATCTTCTCCTACAGTGTCATTACTTTATCTTCTCCTACTTTATCCTCTACAGTATCACTACATTATCTCCTACAGTATCACTACTTTATCTTCTCCTACAGTATCACTACTTTATCTTCTCCTACTGTATCATTACTTTATCTTATACAGTATCACTACTTTATCCTATCCTACAGTATCAATACTTTATCTTATACAGTATCACTACTTTATCCTATCCTACAGTATCATTACTCTATCTTCTCCTACAGTATCATTACTTTATATTCTCCTACAGTATCATTACTTTATCTTATACAGTATCACTACATTATCCTCTCCTACAGTATCATTACTTTATCTTATACAGTATCACTACTTTATCCTCTCCTACGGTATCATTACTTTATATTCTCCTACAGTATCATTACTTCATTCTATACAGTATCACTACTTTATCCTCTCCTACGGTATCATTACTTTATCTTCTCCTACAGTATCACTACTTTATCCTCTCCTACAGTATCATTACTTTATCTTATACAGTATCACTACTTTATCCTCTCCTACAGTATCATTACTCTATCTTCTC
Source organism: Oncorhynchus mykiss (assembly GCF_057628025.1). Classification (NCBI taxonomy): domain Eukaryota; kingdom Metazoa; phylum Chordata; class Actinopteri; order Salmoniformes; family Salmonidae; genus Oncorhynchus; species Oncorhynchus mykiss. The sequence continues at coordinate 77,316,089 of NC_143023.1, read as the reverse complement.
CTACAGTATCATTACTTTATATTCTCCTACAGTATCATTACTTTATCTTATACAGTATCACTACTTTATCCTCTCCTACAGTATCATTACTTTATCTTATACAGTATCACTACTTTATCCTCTCCTACAGTATCATTACTTTATCTTCTCCTACAGGATCATTACTTTATCTTCTCCTACAGTATCACTACTTTATCCTCTCCTACAGTATCATTACTTTATCTTATAGAGTATCACTACTTTATCTTCTCCTACAGTTTCTCTACTTTATCCTCTCCTACAGTATCATTACTTTATCTTATACAGTATCACTACTTTATCCTCTCCTACACTATCATTACTTTATCTTACACAGTATCACTACTTTATCCTCTCCTACGGTATCATTACTTTATCTTCTCCTACAGTGTCATTACTTTATCTTCTCCTACAGTATCACTACTTTATCTTTTCCTACAGTATCACTACTTTATCTTCTCCTACAGTATCATTACTTTATCTTTTCCTACAGTATCAATACTTTATCTCCTACAGTATCACTACTTTATCTTCTCCTACAGTATCACTACTTTATCTTCTCCTACAGTATCACTACTTTATCCTCTCCTACAGTATCATTACTTTATCTTATACAGTATCACTACTTTATCTGCTCCTACAGTATCACTACTTTATCTTATACAGTATCACTACTTTATCCTCTCCTACAGTATCATTACTTTATCTTATACAGTATCACTACTTTATCTGCTCCTACAGTATCACTACTTTATCTTATACAGTATCACTACTTTATCTTCTCCTACAGTATCATTACTTAATCTTCTCCTACAGTGTCATTACTTTATCTTATCCTACTTTATCCTCTACAGTCTCACTACATTATCTCCTACAGTATCACTACTTTCTCTTCTCCTACAGTATCATTACTTTATCTTATACAGTATCACTACTTTATCCTCTCCTACAGTATCATTACTTTATATTATACAGTATCACTACTTTATCTTCTCCTACAGTTTCACTACTTTATCCTCTCCCACAGTATCATTACTTTATCTTATACAGTATCACTACTTTATCCTCTCCTACGGTATCATTACTTTATCCTCTCCTACACTGTCATTACTTTATCTTCTCCTACTTTATTCTCTACAGTATCACTACTTTATCCTCTCCTACAGTATAATTACTTTATCTTCTCCTACAGTATCACTACTTTATCCTCTCCTACAGTATCATTACTTTATCTTCTCCTACAGTATCACTACTTTATCTTCTCCTACAGTATCATTACTTTATCTTCTCCTACAGTATCACTACTTTATCCTCTCCTACAGTATCTTTACTTTATCTTATACAGTATCACTACTTTATCCTCTCCTACACTATCATTACTTTATCTTATACAGTATCACTACTTTATCCTCTCCTACGGTATCATTACTTTATCTTCTCCTACAGTATCACTACTTTATCTTCTCCTACAGTATCACTACTTTATCTTCTCCTACAGTATCATTACTTTATCTTTTCCTACAGTATCAATACTTTATCTCCTACAGTATCACTACTTTATCTTCTCCTACAGTATCACTACTTTATATTCTCCTACAGTATCACTACTTTATCCTCTCCTACAGTATCATTACTTTATCTTATACAGTATCACTACTTTATCTGCTCCTACAGTATCACTACTTTATCTTAAACAGTATCACTACTTTATCCTCTCCTACAGTGTCATTACTGTATCTTCTCCTACAGTATCATTACTTAATCTTCTCCTACAGTGTCATTACTTTATCTTATCCTACTTTATCCTCTACAGTCTCACTACATTATCTCCTACAGTATCACTACTTTCTCTTCTCCTACAGTATCACTACTTTATCTTCTCCTACAGTATCATTACTTTATCTTATACAGTATCACTACTTTATCCTCTCCTACAGTATAATTACTTTATCTTATACAGTATCACTACTTTATCTTCTCCTACAGTATCACTACTTTATCCTCTCCTACAGTATCATTACTTTATCTTATACAGTATCACTACTTTATCTTCTCCTACAGTATCATTACTTTATCCTCTCCTACACTGTCATTACTTTATTTTCTCCTACTTTATTCTCTACAGTATCACTACTTTATCCTCTCCTACAGTATAATTACTTTATCTTCTCCTACAGTATCACTACTTTATCCTCTCCTACAGTATCATTACTTTATCTTCTCCTACAGTATCACTACTTTATCCTCTCCTACAGTATCATTACTTTATCCTCTCCTACAGTATCACTACTTTATCCTCTCCTACAGTATCTTTACTTTATCTTATACAGTATCACTACTTTATCCTCTCCTACAGTATCTTTACTTTATCTTATACAGTATCACTACTTTATCTTCTCCTACAGTATCACTACTTTATCCTCTCCTACAGTATCATTACTTTATCTTATACAGTATCACTACTTTATCTTCTCCTACAGTATCACTACTTTATCCTCTCCTACAGTATCATTACTTTATCTTATACAGTATCACTACTTCATCTTCTCCTACAGTATCATTACTGTATCTTCTCCTACAGTATCATTACTTTATCTTCTCCTACAGTGTCATTACTTTATCTTCTCCTACTTTATCCTCTACAGTATCACTACATTATCTCCTACAGTATCACTACTTTATCTTCTCCTACAGTATCACTACTTTATCTTCTCCTACAGTATCATTACTTTATCTTATACAGTATCACTACTTTATCCTCTCCTACAGTATCAATACTTTATCTTATACAGTATCACTACTTTATCCTATCCTACAGTATCATTACTCTATCTTCTCCTACAGTATCATTACTTTATATTCTCCTACAGTATCATTACTTTATCTTATACAGTATCACTACATTATCCTCTCCTACAGTATCATTACTTTATCTTATACAGTATCACTACTTTATCCTCTCCTACGGTATCATTACTTTATATTCTCCTACAGTATCATTACTTCATTCTATACAGTTTCACTACTTTATCCTCTCCTACACTATCATTACTTTATCTTATACAGTATCACTACTTTATCCTCTCCTACGGTATCATTACTTTATCTTCTCCTACAGTATCACTACTTTATCCTCTCCTACAGTATCACTACTTTATCTTCTCCTACAGTATCATTACTTTATCTTATACAGTATCACTACTTTATCCTCTCCTACAGTATCATTACTCTATCTTCTCCTACAGTATCATTACTTTATATTCTCCTACAGTATCATTACTTTATCTTATACAGTATCACTACTTTATCCTCTCCTACAGTATCATTACTTTATCTTATACAGTATCACTACTTTATCCTCTCCTACAGTATCATTACTTTATCTTCTCCTACAGTATCATTACTTTATCTTCTCCTACAGTATCACTACTTTATCCTCTCCTACAGTATCATTACTTTATCTTATAGAGTATCACTACTTTATCTTCTCCTACAGTTTCTCTACTTTATCCTCTCCTACAGTATCATTACTTTATCTTATAGAGTATCACTACTTTATCTTCTCCTACAGTTTCTCTACTTTATCCTCTCCTACAGTATCATTACTTTATCTTCTCCTACAGTATCACTACTTTATCCTCTCCTACAGTATCTTTACTTTATCTTATACAGTATCACTACTTTATCCTCTCCTACACTATCATTACTTTATCTTATACAGTATCACTACTTTATCCTCTCCTACGGTATCATTACTTTATCTTCTCCTACAGTGTCATTACTTTATCTTCTCCTACAGTATCACTACTTTATCTTCTCCTACAGTATCACTACTTTATCTTCTCCTACAGTATCATTACTTTATCTTTTCCTACAGTATCAATACTTTATCTCCTACAGTATCACTACTTTATCTTCTCCTACAGTATCACTACTTTATATTCTCCTACAGTATCACTACTTTATCCTCTCCTACAGTATCATTACTTTATCTTATACAGTATCACTACTTTATCTGCTCCTACAGTATCCCTACTTTATCTTAAACAGTATCACTACTTTATCCTCCCCTACAGTGTCATTACTGTATCTTCTCCTACAGTATCATTACTTAATCTTCTCCTACAGTGTCATTACTTTATCTTATCCTACTTTATCCTCTCCAGTCTCACTACATTATCTCCTACAGTATCACTACTTTCTCTTCTCCTACAGTATCACTACTTTATCTTCTCCTACAGTATCATTACTTTATCTTATACAGTATCACTACTTTATCCTCTCCTACAGTATAATTACTTTATCTTATACAGTATCACTACTTTATCTTCTCCTACAGTATCACTACTTTATCCTCTCCTACAGTATCATTACTTTATCTTATACAGTATCACTACTTTATCTTCTCCTACAGTTTCACTACTTTATCCTCTCCTACAGTATCATTACTTTATCTTATACAGTATCACTACTTTATCCTCTCCTACGGTATCATTACTTTATCCTCTCCTACACTGTCATTACTTTATCTTCTCCTACTTTATTCTCTACAGTATCACTACTTTATCCTCTCCTACAGTATAATTACTTTATCTTCTCCTACAGTATCACTACTTTATCCTCTCCTACAGTATCATTACTTTATCTTCTCCTACAGTATCACTACTTTATCCTCTCCTACAGTATCATTACTTTATCTTCTCCTACAGTATCACTACTTTATCCTCTCCTACAGTATATTTACTTTATCTTATACAGTATCACTACTTTATCCTCTCCTACAGTATCTTTACTTTATCTTATACAGTATCACTACTTTATCTTCTCCTACAGTATCACTACTTTATCCTCTCCTACAGTATCATTACTTTATCTTATACAGTATCACTACTTTATCTTCTCCTACAGTATCACTACTTTATCCTCTCCTACAGTATCATTACTTTATCTTATACAGTATCACTACTTCATCTTCTCCTACAGTATCATTACTGTATCTTCTCCTACAGTATCATTACTTTATCTTCTCCTACAGTGTCATTACTTTATCTTCTCCTACTTTATCCTCTACAGTATCACTACATTATCTCCTACAGTATCACTACTTTATCTTCTCCTACAGTATCACTACTTTATCTTCTCCTACAGTATCATTACTTTATCTTATACAGTATCACTACTTTATCCTCTCCTACAGTATCAATACTTTATCTTATACAGTATCACTACTTTATCCTATCCTACAGTATCATTACTCTATCTTCTCCTACAGTATCATTACTTTATATTCTCCTACAGTATCATTACTTTATCTTATACAGTATCACTACATTATCCTCTCCTACAGTATCATTACTTTATCTTATACAGTATCACTACTTTATCCTCTCCTACGGTATCATTACTTTATATTCTCCTACAGTATCATTACTTCATTCTATACAGTATCACTACTTTATCCTCTCCTACACTATCATTACTTTATCTTATACAGTATCACTACTTTATCCTCTCCTACGGTATCATTACTTTATCTTCTCCTACAGTATCACTACTTTATCCTCTCCTACAGTATCACTACTTTATCTTCTCCTACAGTATCATTACTTTATCTTATACAGTATCACTACTTTATCCTCTCCTACAGTATCATTACTCTATCTTCTCCTACAGTATCATTACTTTATATTCTCCTACAGTATCATTACTTTATCTTATACAGTATCACTACTTTATCCTCTCCTACAGTATCATTACTTTATCTTATACAGTATCACTACTTTATCCTCTCCTACAGTATCATTACTTTATCTTCTCCTACAGTATCACTACTTTATCCTCTCCTACAGTATCATTACTTTATCTTATAGAGTATCACTACTTTATCTTCTCCTACAGTTTCTCTACTTTATCCTCTCCTACAGTATCATTACTTTATCTTATACAGTATCACTACTTTATCCTCTCCTACACTATCATTACTTTATCTTCTCCTACAGTATCACTACTTTATCTTCTCCTACAGTATCATTACTTTATCTTTTCCTACAGTATCAATACTTTATCTCCTACAGTATCACTACTTTATCTTCTCCTACAGTATCACTACTTTATCTTCTACTGTATCACTACTTTATATTCTCCTACAGTGTCATTACTTTATCTTCTCCTACAGTATAACGTCTTTATCTCCTACAGTGTCATTACTTTATCTTCTCCTACAGAATCATTACTTTATCTTCTACAGTATAATTACTTTATCCTCTCCTACAGTATCTAATCAGCTTTTCTTGCTGACTTTTATTTTCTATTCTGTTTTAGCTCACAGTGTTATTGTCGACCTTTCTCTCTCCTGTCTGTTGTGGTACCAACCTTTTTAAAACCATCCTGCTCTCTCTCTTTCTATCTCCCTCCCTCCATGCCTCTCTTTAACCCTCTCTCTTGCTCTCTCCCTCCCTCCATGCCTCTCTTTAATCCTCTCTCTTGCTCTCTCCCTCCCTCCATGCCTCTCTTTAACCCTCTCTCTTGCTCTCTCCCTCCCTCCATGCCTCTCTTTAACCCTCTCTCTTGCTCTCTCCCTCCATGCCTCTCTTTAACCCTCTCTCTTGCTCTCTCCCTCCCTCCATGCCTCTCTTTAACCCTCTCTCTTGCTCTCTCCCTCCATGCCTCTCTTTAACCCTCTCTCTTGCTCTCTCCCTCCCTCCATGCCTCTCTTTAACCCTCTCTCTTGCTCTCTCCCTCAATGCCTCTCTTTAACCCTCTCTCTTGCTCTCTCCCTCCCTCCATGCCTCTCTTTAACCCTCTCTCTTGCTCTCTCCCTCACTCTAATTCCCTCTTTATTTTTCTTTCTCTCCATCATCCCGTCACTTGTTCCCTAGTCAGCCATCCCATTACCCTCTCTCTCTCAGCAGCCATGTTGCTTCTAAAAGCTAATTTTTCTCCTCTGTTTAAGTTGCTCTGCCGTGAGGATCAATAACTATCAAAACGATTACATGAATACATCTGTCATGGCCAGATAGCCGCAAGACAGATATAATGTGCCTGGTTAGGGCTGCCAGGGGAGAAGAGATGCACTGTGCTGTGTGTGTGTGTGTGTGTGTGTGTGTGTGTGTGTGTGTGTGTGTGTGTGTGTGTGTGTGTGTGTGTGTGTGTGTGTGTGTGTGTGTGTGTGTGTGTGTGTGTGTGTGTGTGTGTTTGTGTGTGTGTGTGTGTTTGTGTGTGTGTGTGTGTTTGTGTTTGTGTTTGATTCAGTGTGGCCAGATAGGTGGAGTGGTGAAAGAGAGGTTGTAATTGAGCCAGGGTAGATGACACATAGCTCTGTGTACCACTTACTTAGCTTTACACACAGCTTCAGCACTGGAGACAGGGGCTGTATGTGTGTTAGAGGTAGAGATAAAGATTTGCTGTTTGGTGGCTCTGATTTTGGTGTTTCGAAGCCTTAATTTTCTGTTGGGTAAACTGATAGATTTGAGTAGGGTAAGGTGATGAATTGCTCTTGATTCAGAGAACTCGATCTATGATTACTTTGGATGGAACATTTGAATTAATACAAAAGAGAGGATTGAGAGGATCAACCCAACCGTAGCCTATGCCCAACCCTAAATCTACCATAACCATAACACTAGCTTCATGTCCACATCCTGGTTCAACCCTAAGAAGTAGGTTATCATAGAATACAAAGGTTAGCTGTCAATTGAAGTCCCACTCAACAGCGTTTAGCTCCTCTGATGATGTCCTCACTCACACACTAGCTTTGATCAGGTCTGGGTCTCTCCACGCACACCATGAAAGACACACTGCAGATGCTAAACTAGTTCAGAAAGTATAATCACATTATGATTATAGAAAACTGTATATCTGGTGTCCAGCAGTGTGTGAAGCTCCCTCTTGTCTAACTCTGTACTCTCACGTTACTACTGTGTGTTTGATCACACAACAACAGTGGAAAATGGACCTAATGGAGTTACTGGCAGGAGACCACAACCTGTGTGTAAAGAAGGCTAATAGAACTAGAAGCTAGTAAATTAGCCAGCAATATAATATCATAATAGAGTCTACATTTGTGTAACCAGCAGTATGAGACAGGTTGTGATTTATATTGAGTGAGTGTGTGTGTGTGTTTCCCAGTAAGCATAATAATAAGCATTGTGAAAGAGAATGTATCAATTAACAACTACAGTGAGAGAGCATGCTAAAGGGAAGAGGATATAAAAGAGAGATAGGGGGAAAGGGAGAGGGAGGGAGAGAAAGAGAGAGGGAGGGAGAGATAAAGACAGGAGGAAGAGAAATCTAGAGGGAGAGAACGATAGAGGGAGGGGGAGAAAGAGAGAGGGAGAGAGGGAGGGAGAGAAAGAGAGTGAGGGAGAGAAAGAGGAGGTAGAGAAATCGAGAGGGAGGTAGAGAAAGAGAGAGGGAGGGAGAGAAAGAGAGGGAGGGAGAGAAAGAGAAGGAGAGAAAGAGAGGAGGGAGAGAAAGAGAGAGGGAGGGAGAGAAAGAGAGGGAGGGAGAGAAAGAGGAGGTAGAGAAATCGAGAGGGAGGTAGAGAAAGAGAGAGGGGGGGAAGAGAGGGAGGGAGAGAAAGAGAAGGAGAGAAAGAGAGGAGGGAGAGAAATAGAGCTGTGTAAGAACAGTCTATATGATATAGCAAAGCTTTACAATGTAAACAAACAGTTACCACAGAAAACTGCTGTTTTAGTGCATCTCTTCTATGATTGGCTGTTGTTTGGGTGAACTTGTTTTACAGTAATACAAACAAAACCAAAAATACTACAAACAGAATAAAGTGAGATATTTACCACAGTGATTTCCCTGTAAACAGGTCGTTAAGCTCTTTTCCCCCTCAGAGACTGTGTGTGTGTCACTTGTTTATTTACATAGTGACATTTTACACTGTGACGTTCCCTACAGTGATTCTTCATCTCACAATGAGAACCAATTCTTGGGTGTGTTGTGTGTGTGCGTATGTGTGTATATGTGTGTCTGCGTGCGTGCTGGACAGCCTCTCCATTTCTCCATCTCTCACCCTTAGTAGTCAGTCTATCCACAGAGCTTAAGGATGACCTAGGGCTCTATTCAATCCGTATCGCAGAAGTTCAGCGTTATAGCGTGATTGAAATTTTAAGACAATGTTCCTGCGTTAGTGGAGACTGCATTCACGGTCAACGCTGCATATGTCGTCTCAATGGGAAATGACCTTTACATTTCTATAGCGTAGTCTGTAACACTTCAGCCATCCAGATTGAATAGAGCCCCTAGACTTCTGTCGGTACGGTGTACATGGAGGCACCAGGGAACAGATTCCTGCCATAGATGACAATGTTGACTCCCCTCTTCTCACTGTGTGAGTGCACATGTGTATGCAGGCCAAAAAGGTCATCAAGGACAACAACCACCCGAGCCACTGCCTGTTCACATCGTTATCATCCAGAAGGTGAGGTCAGTACAGGTGCATCAAAGCTGGAACCGAGAGACTGAAAAACAGCTTCTATCTCAAGGCCATCAGACTGTTAAACAGCCACCACTAACATTGAGTGGCTGCTGCCAACATACTGACTCAACTCCAGCCACTTTAATAATGGAAAAATGTAGGTAATCAATTCATCACTAGTCACTTTATATTATATAATGTTTACTTACCCTACATTACTCATCTCATATGTATATACTGTACACCATACCATCTACTGCATCTAGCCATCTTGATGTAATTAAATGTATCACTAGCCACTTTAAACAATGCCACTTTATATAATGTTCTCATACCTTACATTACTCATCTCATATGAATATACTGTACGCTATACCATCTACTGCATCTTGCCATCTTGATGTCATGTATCACTAGACACTTTAAACAATGCCACTTCATATAATGTTTACATACCCTACATTACTCATCTCATATGTATATACTGTACACTATACCATCTACTGCATCTTGCCTATGCTGTTCGGCCATCACTCATTTATATATTTTTATGTACATATTCATTCCTTTACACTTGTGTGTATAAGGTAGTTGTTGTGGAATTGTTAGGTTAAGCACAAGCATTTCGCTACACTCGCAATAACATCTGCTAACCATGTGTGTGTGACAAATACATTTGATTTGATTTGATTTACAGAGGGCGTAATGAAGGGAATCATTTAAGGTCCCTCCGCAGATGAAGGTGGTGAAAGCCTGCTGGGAGAACCACATAGTGAGATCCACAAAGACCAGAGCAGATTCTTAGAGAGTTACAGTGAGAAAGCAGAAGGGGTGATTAAAGAAGACAGTATTCTCTCCCTCCCTCTCTTATCCCTCCCTCTTTCTCTCCTCCCGCTCTCCCTCTCGCTCTCCTCATCTGAATGGTGCATAAATCATGCTGTCATCAGTGCTACGGGAAGTTGGGCCGCACCTGCACACACACACACGCACGAATGCACGCACGCACGCACGCACGCACACACACACACACACACACACACACACAAACACACACACACACACACACACACACACACACAAACACACACACACACACACACACACACACACACACACACACACACACACACACACACACACACACACACACACACACACACACACACACACACACACACACACACACACACAGAGACTGCTGAGGGGAGGACAGCTCATAATAATGGAATGGCATCAAACACATGTGTTTGATGTATTTGATACCATTCCACTCATTCTGCTCCAGTCATTACCACAAGCCCTTCCTCCCCAATGAAGGTGCCACCAACCTCCTGTGTTACACACACATACAGGGACCCCTCTCTGCTCTGCGATGATGGTGAGCATGAGGACATAGGATAACAGATCCCCTTTTATCATTCCTTGACTCTCCCTGACATTTAAAAACCTATTAACATCACTGAGACTCAGAGCTGTGTGCGCTTCATAGGAGAGACACACACGAGCGCTAAACATTTACTAGCAGTATTAGAGATAATGAAGTGAAGCAAGAGTGTGTGTGTGTGTGACAGGTCTCACTGATAACCTGAGCCCAGACTGCACAGACAGTGGAGTAAATCAATCTTTAATAAGGCCTTCTCATCTGCTCTAGACTAGTGGGATTAAAGAGACAGAGACAGAGAGAGATATAGACAGAGAGAGACAGAGACAGACAGAGACATAGACAGAGAGAGACAGACAGACAGACAGACAGACATACAGGGAGAGAGACAGAGACATAGGCAGAGAGAGACAGAGACAGAGAGAGACAGAGACAGACAGAGAGAGAGACAGACAGAGAGAGACAGAGAAAGACAGAGATAGACATAGACAGACAGAGACATAGACAGAGAGAGACAGAGAGAGACAGAGAGAGAGAGGGAGACATGGACAGAGAAAGACAGAGACAGACAGAGAGAGAGACAGACAGAGAGAGACAGAGAGAGACAGAGATAGACATAGACAGACAGAGACAAAGACAGAGAGAGACAGACAGAGACATAGACAGAGAGAGACAGACAGAGACATAGACAGACAGAGACATAGACAGAGAGAGACAGACAGAGACATAGACAGAGATAGACATAGAGAGACATAGACAGAGAGAGACAGAGACAGACAGAGACATAGACAGAGAGAGACAGACAGAGACATAGACAGAGAGAGAGACAGAGATAGACATAGACAGACAGAGACATAGACAGAGAGAGACAGAGACAGACAGAGACATAGACAGAGAGAGACAGACAGAGAGCGTCACTGCTGTTTAGAGGGTACGGCAGACAGCTAGAACCCTCACATAAAGCCTTAGAGCCAGGACCCCTTCTACTTTTATTTATTCAGCCACTCTTGCCCCTCGCCTCTTACCAGGCCTTCATTGTAAATAAGAATTTGTTCTTAATTGGTTAAATAATAACTAAATAAATCAATGCACCTGCTAGTCTCACCTCAGAAACCCTCAAAGAAGAACTCTTTACAGTATATTACTCTATTACTATTACCATGTGTCTATAAGGAATACAACACCAACTGAAATGGTTATTGTGAGCCTGGTGACAGATTCAAGTGTTCAGTGTGATGATATAGACAGTAAGTGGCTGTTGTAAAGGATTGAGTGCTGCTGTGTGTGATAATTGTGCAGCCAGCCCACTCATAGACATGTCTGTACTGTAATCACTACTTACTATTTACAGCTAGCTGGTCTGGCCACTGGATTCATTTATGGTACATTATTGTAAAGCCTATTGTACAGTGTGACGAAGGAGGTACTGTAATCACATAAAACAGAGGCTGGGGGAGTATGGGCAACACTGCTAATGTTTATAATAGACGTACACTGATACAAAAAGCTATGTGAAATACAGTCTCTTTAATTATCATTAACAGCTATATGCCGATGGGCTGGAGAAGCAGCACATGATGTAGTAATGTATCTAAAACATGTTATTGCTGTAAAGATGCAAAATAATAAAAGCTTATTGCAAATGGGGGGGGGGGGGGGGGGGGGTCAGAAATTGAGAGTTTAAGACTTTGGGGAAGCACAGACTTGGCCAGTGGTTTCGAACTAAAGCAGGATTGGGTTGGGTTATGTTGGGTTGATAGGGACGGGAGAGAGTGAGAAGGAGCAATATAAACAATGAACTCTAAAACCTCTAAAGTCCATTCCCTTAGTGCATGAGTGAAGATATGGCTCTGTCAAAGTTTCACTGACTTTCACGTTTAATACTGAGGTCCAAAACACAGACACTGATACGGACTATTATCAATTGACAATTTAAGTTTGTTTTGGATTAATTCACAAATCATTTATCTCACTAGTGTTGTTTATGTTAATATTTATGTGCTGAGTTTGTTTGTCTAAAACCAAATCACCTCAACATTTAAACCACTAGTCTGGAAAATATTCACTTTATTTTCCCAGAATATTGTATGATTTATTTTTCCTGAGAATTGGAACGTTTTGTTCTCAATGTTGTTCCACAACCAAGGTATTTAACTATTTCCCCAATTTCTCTTTCTCTCTCTCTCTCTCTCTCTCTCTCTCTCTCTCTCTCTCTCTCTCTCTCTCTCTCTCTCTCTCTCTCTGCTCTCTCTCTCCCTCTCTCTCTCTCTCTCTCTCTCTCTCTCTCTCTATCTCTCTCTCTCTCTCCTCTCTCTCGCTCTCTCTCTCTCTCTCTCTCTCTCTCTCTGACATGTCCCTGCTGTTCAGTCCAGTCACTATGGGGACGACGGTTCAGATGGTAACATGTTGCACAGCTCCCAGTGAGACAGACTGTGGGCCAGTGTTTTAGGTCTAAAGGAGATTTAGACCTACACAACAGAGCCAGATAAAACCCTTCCGCTCTACTATCACTACTAATGTCTGTCTCTCACCTCCAACATGACATCTTGTCTAACACGCTCACCTTTACCACTAGAGCACAGCAGAACAGTGTGTATTATATATATGTACTGCCTTCTCACCTCTTATCTTATCTCATTCAACAGACCCCAACTCACTGACACCTTATCTGGGGTTCATACTGAGCTGGAGAGAGAACTAGAAGAGTACTTGTCATGTGTTTAAAGATATGAATAAGAAGAAGGTAATATGAAAGTTGGATGTATGAGGGTCGATGTAAATTAATGTTGTATCAATATTATTTTGGAGCCTATCTAAGGCAGAAACACATTATGCATGCTGGAAATGTAATAGATGGAGTATTTGGCAGAGTTGTTATACAGGTAGCAGTGGTAATTAGATCTACATCCATTACAGTATTCTCATCAACTCAAGGGAAGAATTGTGGTGTAAATATTGGGAGGACAAACAGTGGATGGCAGCATTTTAAAACAAATTTCCTGCAGTTCTACACAGTTTGACATGGCGTAGTATGCCTCCCTTGAGGGATATATGGAGGGCTATTTTGAAAACATAGTATAAGTGGAAGGATAACCTTTTTTTAAGGAAAACAGATTGGTTTTAGGAAAACAGCTAACTTCCTGCATTTAAACACATTTTGCCATGCAGCACAGAGAAAGATATGTTGTTTTATAGCTCATCTCATGCTATTCTTCACATTTTGCCATGAGGATGAGAGAACATTTGTCAGTTTCAAAGCTAATTTCCTGCTACTCGACACAATTGTGACCTGTTTCAAGAAGCTAGGCTTATGTTGCACGTCACAGGAGAAGCATTCAAACCTTTTTTATTTTATTTTATTTATCAAAATGCGTTTTTTGGCTTGTGCCTTAATAACAATCTTGTATGCCATCTGTAAATACGAATAATTGTTTTAAAATACGAACCTAGTTGGTTTAGCCACGGAAAAATACAGGAACCTTCCCGCTAGCCATGATTGGCTGAGATAATGGGATGGGCTGGACATGCCAAAAGATCCGTTCAGATTGGTCTGCCATGTAGAATGCTTCTGTCTATAACATGTGCTGCTCAGTATGTGTAGATGATAGTTTCTTCCGCAGCTTTTTTTTTTAACATACCATGAAGAACGGAAAAAGTGTTGCATCTGCTCTCAACATTGCTGCTCTGAATTTAACAGGCATTATCGACAAAGACCAGTGGAAAAAGTTGTGATGGACTACTTTCTGGAGGACGATTGTGCCATGCTGACTCTCTCTGACTCTGAAAATGAATCAGACAATGTGGAAATCTCGGATTTAGGGTAAAAACATGTTCACTGAACCATACATTATAGAGTCTTCTGATGACAGTTAGGCGATCAACTGTATTGTTGTCATGTAAGAAGTTGACCGAGTTTTGAAATCAGTGGAATGCCGTGTGGAAGCAGAGATATGATTGCCAAATGCGGAGAGAGTCGAAAAGAGAACACAGAATGCTGTTGTATAAAACACCTTTCTACGGATTACATCTACAAACTAATGGCAACCTTGGCATCCATGACAGAGAGGGAGACGTGTTCATCCATGTGTACGGAGAAGAGTAGCTACATTTTCAGATATTAGATGTTTCTAATTTTGTCAGATAGTTGTTTTCATTGCAAGTTAAAGCGTACCGTTAGCTAGCTAGCAAACTTTAGCTTGCTGGCTTGCTAGCTAACGTTATATGTATGATCGGTGCAGTAATAGCATTCATATCTCAGGAAACCATTTGCATTGCTAGTTGTAGCCTAATGTTAGTCTATTAATAGCTAGCTAACATTGAACCTAGTTGGTTAGCTTTAGCTACCTGCAGAATCATGCATGGTGCATGGTAGATAGTATGAGTTGGAATTATGGTTCATTGTTTAGCCAGCTAGCAACATGTTTAAACAAAAGACTCCACTATGCGAGTAACCATTTCACTGTACCTTTTACACATTCTGTATCCTGTGCATGTGACAAGTAAACATAGATTTTATTTGATAGTGTGTGTTTACCAGAGATGGTAATTTTAAGAACAACTTTTTCCTCCTGAGGAGGATGAGCTGTCCAATCAGCGGTCTACTCGCATTCATATTTTTAATGACCAGTATACACCCACACCATTCTGTTGTTGGGGTACACCCACACCACTCCACTGAAAATCTGCTTTTTAACCTACTTAATAGAAAAAAATGGAAGGAAAACTACAGTATTTCACTGATACTGTAATTAATTATAGGTATTTAATAGAAATCTGGAAACACTGGACAGTTACTGTAAAGATCGACTTTTGGCAAAAACGAAAAACGAATGGCTTTAAACTGTATAACTGATCAATGCACCATCATACCAGGTCATTTAATGCTTAAAAACAAAAATGATGAATAAGATATTTGGCTACAGAAGTGACATTTCTTACCGATCTCTACAGCTTCCATCCAAAAACGATTCCTGTGAAATAACTTCAACACATACTGGAGGAGTTACTGGCTAGCCAAGTGGCTAGTTTAGTTAACGAACTAGCTATGTTGGCCACGGCGCGCATTACCAGAATGACACATTGATGAAACACCAAAGGCAAACCCCATTTCTGTTTGAAAATTGAGAAAGAGGAGGAGTTGGACCATTTTTCGTGTCGACCCCCGACCTGCAGGAGGCCTCCAATCCCATTTGTTTTTATTTTCATTTTATTTTACGTAAATTATTGGGGGGGACAAATCGACCTCTTCTGAATATTGGGAGGGGACATGTGTCCCCATCCTCTGTGGCAATTTCGTAAATGCATCAGTGTTAATATTAATGTAGGTACTTGAATGGCAGTACAGTGTCTATATATGAGTGGTTTAAATACATCACATAGATCAGTGATATTTTGTTTAACTGTAATGGTGTGGCAGGGAGGTCCTGTCTGAGTGTGGTCGTGCCACATTTGAATGCACCGGAGACACGCGTTGACCTTTAGTAACCTTTGTCAGCTAATTAAGAAACATAACAAAAATACATCTGACAGCACAGATACACACACACACACACACACACGCACACACACACACACACACACACGCACACACACACACACACACACACACACACACACACGCACACGCACACACACACACACACACACACGCACACACACACACACACACACACGCACACACACACACGCACACACACACACGCGCTTCTGTCTCGTAATTCTCCAAGACACACCTTTTACAGAACAAGCCTCTTGTAACGCTTCTCGATTCTCAATCCGAGACAACGAACGACACCTGCCTCTGATTGAGAACCATACCAGGCCAAACACATAGAAATAAGAACATAGACTACCCACCCCAACTCACGCCCTGACCAAACTAACACAAAGACATAATAAAGGAACTAAGGTCAGAACGTGACACCTCTCTTAATCATGAGCTAAACTGTGCTGTTGATCTCTCTTCGCCAGAAGAAGAACGTTAAATCACTCTCTTCTGTTCTCTCTGCTGCTTTAAGTGTAATAGTTATCTTGTTCTTCTCTGCCTCCCACTGAAAGCTCATCAAACGTTCCTATCCCCCTTAGGCCAGTGAGAGACGGCATATGTGTGTGCGTGTGTCGCTGTCACACCACTCACAAGTATCACACCATCCCTGTGTTCATTGTGAAACAGATCATTTGAGTTGCAATCTGCAGAGTGAACAGATTATCATCTGACAAACACCATGGTTTGGCAGTGTGTCAAAATCAACCCACTCCTACAGGCACAACAGAACCGCACCAGAGGAGGCTAGTGGGATAAGCTATAGGAGGACGGACTCATTGTAATGGCTGGAATTGAATAAATGGAACGGTATCAAACACAGCAAACATATAGACCCCCCCCCCCCCCCCCCCTCCACACACACACATACAAACACACACACACACACAGCTATGTCTTACTATACTTGTGAGGACTTTTTGGTGACCAACAATTGATTCCCATTCAAAATCCTACTTTCCCTAACCTTAACCCATAACACTAACCCTAAACCTAAACCTAGCCCTTAACCTAACCACTAAGCCTATAATAGCCTTTTTACAACTGAGGACCAGCATGATCCTTCGTGGGGACCAAACTATTTATTCCATTCAAAACCTTAACCCTAAACCTAACCATAACCCTAACCCTGAACCTGAACCTAACCCTTACCTTAACCCCAAACCCCTAACCCTAAACCTAACCTAAACCTAACTCCTAACCCTAAACCTAACCCCTAACCCTAATTGTAACCCTAACCTTAAACATAACCCCTAAGTCTAAAATAGCCTTTTTCCTTGTGGGGACGGGCAAAATGTCCCCACTTGTCTGAATTTTACTTGTTTTACTATCCATGTGAGGACTTCTGGTCCCCACAAGGATAGTAAAAACAAACCAAATACACACACACACTCTCACACACCTCACACCGACAACATTTGAGACACTGAATATAGCATGGACACAGTTTCTCCACCACTGAACACATACAGTACCAGTCAAAGGTTTGGACACGCCTACTCATTCAAGGCCTTTTCTTAATGTTTTACTATTTTCTACATTGTAGAATAATAGTGAAGACATCAAAACTATGAAATAACACATATGGAATCATGTAGTAACCAAAAAAGTGTTAAACAAATCAAAATGTATTTTTTATTTGAGATTCTTCAAAGTAGCCACCCTTTGCCTTAATGTGTTTGAGCCAATCAGTTGTGTTGTGACAAGGTAGGGATGCTATACATTAAGAAGGACATAAATTCCACAAATTAACTTTTAACAAGGCATACCTGTTAATTTAAATGCATTCCAGGTGACTACCTCATGAAGCTGGTTGGAAAAGCAGCCAACAAGTGCTCAGCATAGACTGTTGGAAAAGCATTCCAGGTGAAGCTGGTTGAGAGAATGCCAAGAGTGTGCAAAGCTGTCATCAAGGCAAATGGTGGCTACTTTGAAGAATCTACAATATATTTTGATTTGTTTAACACTTGTCCTTGACAATTTCCCTGACAGAGATTGAGAGAGACACTGAATAAAATAGATGAGAGTTTGAATGAGAGGTTGAGAAGTATGACTGAGAAGAGTGACAGATAGACAGACAACAGTGACCTGGAGCCTCAGTATCAGCCTTTCTCTGTCCCACTGACAGGTCTGTAACATTGGTGAACACAATCTGAAACATGCAGCGTCTGGGAACGCAGCTCAGTCTACCACAGCACACAGAGACTGACAGAACCATGGGCCCTCTATGGCGGAAACACAGGGTCTATATGGCGGAAACACAGGGTCTATATGGCGGAAACACAGGGTCTATATGGCGGAAACACAGGGCCATTATAACCAATTAGGGCCTTTGTGACAAGTTGACAACAGGAAATAAAGGTAAGACACACACATACACATGGATTTTGTATTGTAGATACAGTACTACTCTACGTGCACTCATACACCAGAAACACAAACTCGCACATTCATGCAATACTCTCCCCTTTGTTGCTGTCTGGTCTTTCTCTGGTGTGGTGATATTTTTTAGGTTGGGCAATCTGAGCCTCGCTTTATTTGACTGTTTTTCTGCTCTTTGTTTGTTCACTGAACCAGGGGAGAGAGAGGGAGGGAGGGATGAGGAGAAGAAGTAAACAAAGGGGTGCAGAGGGATGAGAGTGAGATATCAGGAGGGATGGTGGGGGATGAATAAAGGAGCGTATCAGACATACTGTAGAGTTAGTTTCTGAGGTCAGGGTCTAAATCACTCTCTGGTTTAAGACACATTCTAAAGTAGCACAACAAGCACTTGGGATCTAACCAATCTGGATGCAGCATTGTCCTCTATCTGCTAAAGAAACAACAGTACAGTACCTCTCTCTCTCTCTCTCTCTCACACACACACACACACACACACACACAAACACACACACACACACACACACACACACACACACACACACACACACACACACACACACACACACACACACACACACACACACACACACACACACACACACACACACACACACACACACACACACAGAGACAGTGCTGTTATCTGGTGGGAGAATAGAGAGTGTAGTTTATTGTTCCCTGAGTGCTGCTGTGTTAGGGTTGATTGCTACTGGTTTACATTAGGGTATTAAACAGAGCCCAGCCCTATCTATCTGTCTCTGCCAGCCACACAGATTTGTGTTGCTGCTGTTATTTCCAAAGAGGATTGGGATCAACTAGCAGAGGAGAGAGTAGATAGCCTACTGATATTACAACCTGCCTCTTCCTCTGCCTTCTGCAGAAACTGAGCGCATGTGCGTATTTTAGTATTCATGCGACATGTGTCTCGGTACACCTTCAGAGGGGTGGGAGGTGATGGATCAGAAGAGAGTCG
>NC_143023.1:75831366-75881366 GCF_057628025.1 Oncorhynchus mykiss | reverse complement strand
TCATTTTCTGTCTGTCTGTGTGTGTCTCTCTCTCCTTTGATCTTCCCTCTCTCCAGTCTATCCTGCAGTGCCATTACTGATTCTCTCAGCAGGGCTATCTAATGGCTCTGTCATTTTGCCCCCATGGAACTCCCTTCAGTGTGTGTGTGTGTGTGTGTGTGTGTGTGTGTGTGTGTACATGTCTGTGTGTGTGTGTGTGTACATGTCTGTGTGTGTGTGTGTGTGTGCATGGACATGTCTGTGTGTGTGTGTGCATGTTCATGGAAATGTCTGTGTGTGTGTGCATGGACATGTCTGTGTCTATGTGTGCGTGCATGGTCATGTCTGTGTGTGTGTGTGTGTGTGTGTGTGTGTGTGTGTGTGTGTGTGTGTGTGTGTGTGTGTGTGTGTGTGTGTGTGTGTGCATGGACATGTCTGTGTCTATGTGTGTGTGCATGGTCATGTCTGTGTGTGTGTGTGTGTGTGTGTGTGTGTGTGTGTGTGCATGGTCATGTGTGTGTGTGTATGTGTGTGTGTGTGTGTGTGTGTGTGTGTGTGTGTGTGTTAGTGTGTGCATGGACATGTCTGTGTCTGTGTGTGTGCATGGACATGTCTGTGTGTGTGTGTGTGTGCATGGACATGTCTGTGTCTGTGTGTGTGTGTGTGTGTGTGTGTGCATGGACATGTCTGTGTGTGTGTGTGTGTGTGTGTGCATGGACATGTCTGTGTCTGTGTGTGTGTGTGTGTGTGTGTGTGTGTGTGTGTGTGTGTGTGTGTGTGTGTGTGTGTGTGTGTGTGTGTGTGTGCATGGACATGTCTGTGTCTGTGTGTGTGCATGGACATGTCTGTGTGTGTGTGTGTGTGTGTGCATGGACATGTCTGTGTCTGTGTGTGTGTGTGTGTGTGCATGGACATGTCTGTGTGTGTGTGTGTGTGTGTGTGTGTGTGTGTGTGTGCATGGACATGTCTGTGTGTGTGTGTGTGTGTGTGTGTGTGTGTGCATGGACATGTCTGTGTGTGTGTGCTAGTGAAAGTGCTACCAGTGACTGATTCAACCTAAAGCTCTGTAGCCCTCAGGAGGTTGGAGGGAGCAGGGCAATGTTGTCATTACATATGATGTTTTATTTATTTCACTTTTATTTAACCAGGTAGGCAAGTTGAGAACAAGTTCTCATTTACAATTGCGACCTGGCCAAGATAAAGCTAAGCAGTCCGACACATACAACGACACAGAGTTACACAAGGAGTAAAACAAACATACAGTCAATAATACAGTAGAAACAAGTCTATATAGGATGTGTATACGAAGGCAAAAAAAGGCCATGGTGGCAAAGTAAATACAATATAGCAAGTAAAACACTGGAATGGTAGATTTGCAGTGGAAGAATGTGCAAAGTAGAAATAAAAATAATGGGGTGCAAAGGAGCAAAATAAATAAATAAAATAAAATAAAATAAATACAGTAGGGAAATAGGTAGTTGTTTGGGCTAAATTATAGGTGGGCTATCTACAGGTGATGTCTTTGATGTCTTTGAGGTGGGAGTAGAGACAGTGTTTCAAATCCACATACACACGTACACATGTACAGTATACCTACAAAGACGTCACCCATTAACATGGTAACCCGTATAAATAAGTCTCACATACTGTACTGTGACTGTACAAAGTGTGTGTGTGTGTGTGTGTGTGTGTGTGTGTGTGTGTGTGTGTGTGTGTGTGTGTGTGTGTGTGTGTGTGCGTGTGTGTGTGTGTTTTAGCATGTTCGCATGTCTGTGTCCCCTGTAAGTCCAGATAGACAGGGGAATTTCTCAGAGTGGAAGTTAGTCTAAACAGTATTCACAAAGTATTCACCCACAGTTCAGAGCGGTTTTGCCTGTTGGTAAATAGAGGTAAAGGTGTAGAGGTGTAGAGGCAGACATACCTCAATAGGTACTGATCATACCACAGCTGACTGTATTGGCCTTGTGGTTGCATGTTATATTTATGTTCATGTGTGAGTGAGTTTGTGTATGTTTGAAAAGGTGTGTGTGTGTCCTCTGACTGTGGGTGTCTGTATGGTGATGTGAGATGACAGATGTTCATTTCTCCTTCACTGTGACATTAGAGGAGGCGGAGAAACCAGTGTGTGTGTGTGTGTGTGTATTTCGACCCTTCCCACAGGGCACGTACGTCAATTCAACGTCTATTCGACACTGGATCAACGTAATTGAATTGAAATGACGTGGAAACAATGTTGGTTCAACCAGTGTGTACCCAGTGGGATAGGTCTTCTTCAGACATTCATATTCCAGGTGTGGGGGAAAGGTCCTATATATTGGGGCAGTGCTCAGTGACTTCACATCCTGAAACAGGAGGTAAAAAAACAATATAGGTTCACAGAATCAACATTAAATCAATCAAAATATATAACCATACATGAGGAATGTGATACATGTTCATAATTATGTACAGTACCAGTCAAAGGTTTGGACACACCTAGTCACTCAAGGGTTTTTCTTTATTTTTATTATTTTCTACATTGTAGAATAATAGTGAATATATCAAAACTATGAAATAACACATGGAATTATGTATTAACCAAACAAGTGTTAAACAAATCTAAATATATTTTATATTTGAGATTCTCCAAAGTAGCCACCCTTTGCCTTGATGACAGCTTTGCACACTCTTGGCATTCCCTCAACCAGCTTCATTAGGTAGTCACCTGGAATGCATTTCAATTAACAGGTGTGCCTTGTTAAAAGTTAATTTGTGGAATTAATTTCCTTCTTAATGCTTTTGAGCCAATCAGTTGTGTTGTGAGGGGAGGGGTATATGGAAGATAGCCCTACTTGGTAAAAGACCAAGTCCATATTATGGCAGGAACAGCTCAAATAAGCAAAGAGAAATGACAGTTCATCATTACTTTAAGACATGAAGGTCAGTCAATGTGGAAAATCTCAAGAACTTTGAAAGTTTCTTCAAGTGCAGTCACAAAAACCATCAAGCAGTATGATGAAACTGGCTCTCATGAGGACCGCCACAAGAGTTACCTCTGCAGCAGAGGATAAGTTCAGTAGAGTTACCTGCCTCAGAAATTGCAGCCCGAAATAAATTCTTCACAGAGTTCAAGTAACAAATACATATCAACATCAACTGTTCAGAGGAGACTGCGTGAATCAGGACATTATGGTTGAATTGCTGCAAAGAAACCACTACTAAAGGACACCATGATGAGTCCCAATTTGAGATTTTTGGTTCCAACAGCTGTGTCTTTGTGAGACGCAGTAGGTGAACGGATGATCTCCGCATGTGTGGTTCCCACCGTGAAACATGGAGGAGGAGGTGTGATGGTGTGGGGGTGCTTTGCTAATGACACCGTCAGTGATTTATTTACAATTCAAGGCACACTTAACCAGCATGGCTACCACAGCATTCTGCAGCGATACGCCATCCCATCTGGTTTGCCCTTAGTGGGACATTTCTTTTTCAACAGGACAATGGCCAAAAAACACACCTCCAGGCTGTGTAAGGGCTATTTGACCGAGAAGGAGAGTGATGGAGTGCTGCATCAGATGACCTGGCCTCAACAACCACCCAACCTAAACCCAACTGAGATGGTTTGGGATGAGATGGACCACAGAGTGAAGGAAAAGCAGCCAACAAGTGCTCAGCATATGTGAGAAAACATTCCTCAAGAAGCTGGTTGAGAGAATGCCAAGAGTGTGCAAAGCTGTCATTAAGGCAAAGGGTGGCTACTTTGAAGAATATCAAATATCAAATATCAAATATATTTTCATTTGTTTAACACTTTTTTGGTTACTACATGATTCCATATGTGTTTTTTCATAGTTTTGATGTCTCCACTATTATTCTACAGTGTAGAAAATAGTAAAAATAAAGAAAAACCCTTGAATCAATCGGTTTGTCCAAACTTTTGACTGGTACTGTATATACACAATTATAAGGGCACAGGGCGAGACCCAGATGCAGACACGGGAGGCAGATGGTTCGAGTCTGATATTTATTATAATCCAAGGGGCAGGCAATAGAATGGTCGTGGACAGGCAAAAGATCATAAACAAGGTCAGAGTCCAGGAGGTACAGAGTGGCAGGCAGGCTCGAGGTCAGGGCAGGCAGTATGGCCAGGCAGGAGGATTCAGAGTCAAGGCTGGCAAGGGTCATAACCGGGAGGACTAGCAAAAGAGAAACAAGAAAAAGCAGGAGCACGGAAAAACACACGGGTTGACTTGACAAGACAAGACAAACTGGCAACAGACAAACAGGGAACACCGGAATAAATACCCAGGGACTAATGGGGAAAACAGGTTACACCTGGAGGTGGGTGGAGACAATCACTAAGACAGGTAAAAACAGCAGTTTGGACATAGAACTATCAAAAAGGTTTCAAATCAAACTCCTCATTCAGGCCAAAATACGGGACAGTGTGTTGACCCTGTGGATCCAGAAAGATTTCCTTTGAAGTAGTTTCCTCCCAATGTCCCCTCCCCTGCATGACATCTTAACCCTTTCTATCCCAATGTATCTCAGAGAACTAATAGGGTGTCCGGTTTGAGCAAAATGAACGGCAACAGGGTTTATATACAGTGCATTCGGAAAGTATTTTGACTTTTTCCAGCCTTGACACAATCCTGTCTCGGAGCTCTACGGACAATTCCTTCAACCTCATGGTTTTTGCTTAGTTTTTGCTCTGACATGCACTGGCAATTGTGGGACCTTATACGTGTGTGCATTTCCAAGTCATGTCCAATAAATAGAATTTACCACACAATTTACCAGTTGTAGAAACATCTCAATGATGATCCATGGAAACACCTTTTTCTCCCCAATTTCATGGTATCCAATTGTTGTACTATCTTGTCTCATCGCTACAACTCCCTTACGGGCTCGGGAGAGACGAAGGTTATGCGTCCTCCGATACACAACCCAACCAGCCGCACTGCTTCTTAACACAGCGCGCATCCAACCCGGAAGCCAAACGCACCAATGTGTCGGAGGCTACTAGCGCGCACTGCGCCCGGCCCGCCACAGGAGTCGCTGGTGTGCGATGAGACAAGGACATCCCTACCGACCAATCCCTCCCTAACCTGGACGACGCTAGGCCAATTGTGCGTCGCCCCACGGACCTCCCGGTCGCGGCCGGTTACGACAGAGCCTGGGCGCGAACCCAGGGACTCTGATGGCACAGCTGGTGCTGCAGTACAGCGCCCTTAACCACTGCGCCACCCGGGAGGCCCCGAAGCTCAATTTCGAGGTTCATAGTAAAGGGCCTGAAAACTTATGTACTGTATATAAGGTAGTTAAAAAAAACATTTTCTTAACAAACTGTTTTCGCTTCATCATTAGGGGGGTATTGTGCGTAGATTGATGAGGATTAAAAAAAATCAATTTTAGAATAAGACTGTAACGTAACAAAATATGGAAAAAGGGAAGGGGTCTGAATACTTCCCAAATGCACTGTATATACACTATATATACAAACTAGTGGATTCGGCTATTTCAGCCACACCAGTTACTGACAGGTGTATAAAATTGAACACACAGCTATGTATTCTCCATAGAAAAACATTGGCAGTACAATGGCCTTACTGAGAAGCTTAGTGACTTTCAACGTGGCACCGTCATAGGATGCCACCTGTCCAACAAGTCAGTTCGTCAAATTTCTGCCCTGCTAGAGCTGCCCCGGTCAACTGTAAGTGCTATTATTGTGAAGTGGAAACGTCTAGGAGCAACAACAGCTCAGCTGCGAAGTGGTAGAGCTCACAGAACAGGACAGCCGAGTGCTGAAGCACGTTTAGTGCGTTAAAATCGCCTGTCCTCGGTTGCAACACTCACTACTGAGATCCAAACTGCTTCTGGAAGCAACGTCAGCCTAAGATCACCGTTCACAATGCCAAGCATCGGCATTAGACTCTGGAGCAGTGGAAACTCGTTCTCTGGAGCGCATAGCACCCCCTGAAAAATAATAATAATAAAAAATTATGAAACAATATATATATATACTGTATATTTTTGTTAAAAATATTTTTTTCACAAAACTAGTGCACTGGTTCTTTAATAGTCCTGTGCTAGCGGACTGCAGCGAGGGTATGGTGGCGTTTTTAATAGAGTGTTAATAAAAGGTAGCCTCCAGCACGTGCAAACACACACACACACACACACACACACACACACATACAGAGATAGAGAAAGAGAGAGACATGTACAGTACACACACACACACACACACACACACACACACACACACATACAGAGATAGAGAACGAGAGAGACACGTACAGTACACACACACACACACACACATACGGAGATAGAGAAAGAGAGAGACACGTACAGTACACACACACACACATACGGAGATAGAGAAAGAGAGAGACACGTACAGTACACACACACACACACACACACACACACACACACACACACACACACACACACACACACACACACACACACACACACACACACACACACACACACACACACAGAGGTAGAGATAGAGAAAGAGAGAGACAAGTACAGTACACACACACACACATATAGAGAAAGAGAGAGACACGTACAGTACACACACACACACACACACACACACACACACACACACACACACACACACACACACACACACACACACACACACACACACACAGGCAGTGTTAGCTGAATAGTAGAACCAGAGAGGAACATTAGTGATGTAGTCATTATTTAAACATTACCAGTCTTTGCTTTTATACAGTAGCTGTGGTTTTAGAGCTGGCTTATATAACAACTGGTAGACTTAGCAAGTAGGTTAAAACACACACACACACATACAGTACATGCACACATACACACGTTATCCCAGGCGTTGAAGGTGAGTGTTGTTGTTTCCATAGTGATGGGCAGCTGCTAGGTCTGGAGGGCGGGACTTCCTCCAGCAGACAGGAAGGAGAGGGGTCAGTAGGTGTGGCTCGTAGAGAAGGACCCAGCGACTATGAACTTGCCCTGGAGAACAAGACCAAACAGGTGTGTGTGTGTGTGTGCAGAGGCATACAGGTGGGTTGTGATTAACTGGGTTTGTGTTTCTGTGTGTATATGATACTGTACTCTTGATGAGAGAGAAAGAGAGAGTCAGACAGAGAGAGAAGAAAGTAAGAAAGAGAGGACACCAGCCCTTCCATCTCACGGGTAACAGGAACATGGGGGATGATGGGTTGTCATGGTAACAGCTAATAGCTCCTGCTGACTGCAGTATATGTCTTTATATTGCACAGAGAAGTGCCAAATGGACCACGCTGTGTGTGTGTCTTTCTCTCTCTGTCCTTATTCTCCCTCTCCCCCTTCTTCTCTGCTTCTCCTTCCCACTCTTCCACTCCCCCCTCTTTATCTGAGCCTCAGAGGAAGTAAAAGGGGATTACTTGTCTTCTGTTCGCTTTCTGTTTGAGACACAGTGATGTAGTGATAGGTGTATCTGGTAGAAAGGTAATGGAGTTTGGTGAGAGGGTGTGTTGTACTGTTTTCAGAGAGGAGAGCTTGTCCCACTTTCCTTTTATATTTGGAGAAACATCCAGCTTAACAACCGGAGGCTTTTAGCATTGTTCTGTTAAGACTACAATATTTCCCCCAAAAAATCTTGCCAACAATATTTTTCTCTCTACTCTCTCTTCTTTTCTCTCCCCCCCCCCCCCCCCCCCCCTTCCCCCTGTCTGTAGATAGAGGAGTTGGAGCTGAGGTACGGTGGTCACCTGGTGTCGCGGCGCGCTGCGTGTCGTATTCAGACAGCGTTCCGTCAGTACCAGCTCAGTAAGAATTTCCAGAAGATCCGGAACTCTTTGTCAGAGAGCAAGTTGCCACGCCGCATTTCCCTGCGCCGGCCCAACCCCAACCGGGGCCAGAACCCCACCCAGCGACACAGCTTCCTGTTAGAGAGTGGGGGCCCACCATTGCGCCCCAAAACACCCCCACCACCCCCCTCACGCTCCACCTCCCTGCCGCCCTCAGCCTCCCCTGCCACGGGCCCTGGCCCCTCACTCACACAGCTGGAGGACTGCTTCTCAGAGCAGGTGGGCTTTATGTAACACTAGCATAGCCTAGCATCATAATAGTTTGCCGTACAGTGAGTCTAGTGTTTCATCATAATACAGCTTAAGGGTCTTCCTATAACTAGTATTATGATTCTTATTCCAGGTACGCTCGCTGGCCCATTCGATAGACGAGGCCCTGCGTGGGTGGAGCCTGTCGGAGGGGGTTGAGGGGGGGACAGGGGGGCTGTTGATGGACCCCGAGGTGTTTCGGGCGGCTGGTCAGAGTGCCTGCATGCCTCGCAGTGCCAGCTCCCTGCTCATGGCCTTCAGAGATGTCACCGTTCACATCGACACCAACAACTACACTGTCTCCACAACTACCACCTCCACAACCACCACTACCCACGGCAACACAGGGGCAGGGGCGGGAGGAAGCAGGCAAGCCTCAATGGAAGGGGGAGGGGGAGAGGGGGGTGGAGGGGTAGGGAGAGAAACAACAACCTCCCAGCTGGGGGGTGAGAAAGAGTTCCCTGCCCCCCCTCCCAGTGAGGAATTGTTGAAGGGAGGAGGGTTGAGGATGGAGTCAACTATGACAGGGCAGGGGAGAGAGTTGGGGGGGCAGAGTGGCTCAGAGATACTCAGTTCCACCTCTACCTCCACCTCGGCCCAGTCTAACCAGTATACCACTCAGTCCTCCTATCCCCAGTACCACCAGTATTCTACATACCCCCAGGCCCATCACCCCCAATCCCAGCCAGGGTCTCAGTCAGTCAGGGACCCCACCACTGAGGCCCTCCAGGCCCTGGTCCTCTCTCTGCCCAGAGACCGATGCCAGGACCCTGCCTCCTGCCGATCCCCCACACTCTCCACTGACACACACCGCAAACGACTCTACCGCATCGGACTCAACCTCTTCAACGTGTAAGTACGCATGCACACACACACACACACACACACACACACACTCACACGCAAACACGCACATTATACACCTTATAATGTAGCAAGATGTTGCCGAAAGAGATGGTAGCCTCGCTTCAGGTCCTTAGGAAACTATGCAGTTATTTGTTTTTTTAATGTATTATTTCTTACATTGTTAGCCCAGAAAATCTCAACTGTTATTACATACAGCCAGGAAGAACAATTGGATATAAAAGCTTACCAACTTACCAACATTACGACCAGGAATACGTCTTTCCCGAAGCGGATCCTTTGTTCGAACCTCCACCCTGAACATGGGATCTTATCCCAGAGGCCGACCCAAAACAACGCAGTCGCTGCAGGAGAGGTAGACGGAGCAGCCTACTGGTCAGACTCAGAAGGCCATCCACCGCATCCGAGCATATTACTCGCCAATGTCAAATCTCTAGATAACAAGGAGGACAAAATTAGGGCACGAGTTGCCTTCCAGAGAGACATCAGAGATTGTAACGTTCTCTATTTCACGAAAATATGGCTCACTCGGGTTATGTTGTCAGAGTCGGTACAGCCACCTGGTTTCTTCATGCATCGCACTGACAGAAACAAATATCTCTCTGGTAAAAAGAAGGGCAGGGGTGTATGCCTTATGATTAACAACTCATGGTGTAATCACAACAACATACAGGAACTCAAGTCCTTTTGTTCACCTGAACTAGAATTCCTTACAATCAAATGCCGACCGCGTTATTTTCCAAGAGAATTCTCTTCGATTATAAACATTGTTTATAATCATTGTTTATAAACATGTTTATAAACAACTTCTTTGCTCGCGTTGAGGACAATACAGTTCCACTGACGCGGCCCGCTACATAAGCCTGTGGGCTCTCCTTTTCCATGGCTAACGTGAGTAAAACTTTTAAACGTGTTACCCCTCGCAAGGCTGCCGGCCCAGACAGCATCCCTAGCCGCGTCCCCAGAGCATAAGCAGACCAGCTGGCTGGTGTGTTTATGGACATATTCAATCAATCCCTATCCCCATATGCTTCAAGTTGGCCACCATTGTTCTTGTTCCCAAGACAGCTAAGGTAACTGAACTAAATGACAATCGCTCCATTGCACTCACTTGTGTCATTATGAAGTGCTTTGAGAGACTAGCCAAGCATCATATCACCTCCACCCTACCTGATAGACCCACTCCAATTTGCTAACCGCTCCAATAGGTTCACTGATGATGCAATCGCCATCACACTGCACACTGCCCTATCCAATCTGGATAAGAGGAATACCTATGTAAGAATGATGTTCATTGACTACAGCTCAGCATTTAACACCATGGTACCCTCTAAGCTCATCACCATAGTACCCTCCAAGACCCTTGGTCTCGACCCCGCCCTGTGCAACTGGGTCCTGGACTTTCTGACGGGCTGCCCCCAGGTGGTGAAGATAGGAAGCAATGTCTCCACCCCGCTGAACCTCAACACTGGGGCCCCACAAGGGTATGTTCTCAGCCCTCTCCTGTACTCCCTGTTCACCCAAAAATTGCATGGCCATGCACGTCTCCAACCCAATCATCAAGTTTGCAGACGACACTACAGTTGTAAGCTTGATTACCAACAATGACAAGACGGCCTACAGGGAGAAGGTGAGGGCCCTCGGAGTGTGGTGTCAGGAAAATAACCTCTCAATCAATGTCTACAAAACAAAGGAGATGATCGTGGACTTCAAGAAACAGCAGAGGGAGCACCCCCCAATCCACATTGACGGGACAGTAGTGGAGAAGGTGGAAAGTTTTAAGTTCTTCGGCATACTCATCACAGAAAAACTGAAATGGTCCACCTACACAGACAGCGTGGTGAAGAAGGTGCAACAGCTTCTCTTCAACCTCAGGAGGCTGAAGACATTTGTCACGTAAAACACTCACAAACGTTTACAGATGCACAATCGAGAGCATTCTGTGGGTGAGTGCACTGCAAGGCTCTCCACAAGGCTCTCCATAGTGTAGTGCGGTCTGCACAACGCATCACCGGGGTCAAACTACCTTGCCCTTCAGGACACCTACTCCACCCGATGTCACAGGAAGGCCAAAAATATCATCAAGGACAACAACCACCCGGGCCACTGCCTGTTCACCCCGCTATCATCCAGAAGGCGAGGTCAGTACAGGTGCATCAAAGCTGGGACTGAGAGACTGAAAAACAGATTCTATCTCAACACCGTCAGACTGTTAAACAGCCGTCACTAACATAGAAAGGCTGCTGCCAACATACAGACTCAAATCTCTGGCCACTTTAATAAATGGACTTAATGAAGGTATCACTAGTCCATTCAATAATTACAAAAATTACATAGAAGTATCACTAGTCACTTTAAATAACACCACTTCAATCATGTTTACATGCCCTACATTACTCATCTCATATGTACAGTGGGGCAAAAAAGTATTTAGAGAGCCACCAATTGTGCAAGTTCTCCCACTTAAAAAGATGAGAGAGGCCTGTAATTGTCATCATAGGTACACTTCAACTATGACAGACGAAGTGAGAAAAAAAATCCAGAAAATCACATTGTAGGATTTTTTATGAATTTATTTGCAAATTATGGTGGAAAATAAGTATTTGGTCACCTACAAACAAGCAAGATTTCTGGCTCTCACAGACCTGTGGCTCACAGGCTCCTCTGTCCTCCACTCGTTACCTGTATTAATAGCACCTGTTTGAAGTTGTTATCAGTATAAAAGACACCTGTCCACAACCTCAAACAGTCACACTCCAAACTCTACTATGGCCAAGACCAAAGAGCTGTCAAAGGACACCAGAAACAAAATTGTAGACCTGAACCAGGCTGGGAAGACTGAATGTGCAATAGGTAAGCAGCTTGGTTTGAAGAAATCAACTGAAGGGAGCAATTATTAGGAAATGGAAGATATACAAGACCACTGATAATATCCCTCGATCTGGGGCTCCACGCAAGATCTCACCAGTACATGTCCAGGCCCGTCTGAAGTTTGCTAGAGAGCATTTGGTGATCCAGAAGAAGATTGGGGAATGTCATATGGTCAGATGAAACCAAAATAGAACTTTTTGGTAAAAACTCAACTCGTCGTCTTTGGAGGACAAAGAATGCTGAGTTGCATCCAAAGAACACCATACCTACTGTGAAGCATGGGGGTGTAAACATCATGCTTTGGGGCTGTTTTTTTTGCAAAAGGACCAGGACAACTGATCCGTGTAAAGGAAAGAATGAATGGGGCCATGTATCGTGAGATTTTGAGTGAAAACCTCCTTCCATCACCAAGGGCATTGAAGATGAAACGTGGCTGGGTCTTTCAGCATGACAATGATCCCAACCACACCGCCCGGGCAACGAAGGAGTGGCTTCGTAAGACGCATTTCAAGGTCCTGGAGTGGCCTAGCCAGTCTCCAGATCTCAACCCCATAGAAAATCTTTGGAGGGAGTTGAAAGTCCGTGTTGCCCAGCAACAGCCCCAAAACATCACTGCTCTAGAGGAGATCTGCATGTAGGAATGGGCCAAAATACCAGCAACAGTGTGTGAAAACCTTGTGAACACTTACAGAAAATGTTTGACCTCTCCAAATACTTATTTTCCACCATAATTTGCAAATAAATTTATTAAAAATCCCACAATGTGATTTTCTGGATTTTCATAGTTGAAGTGTACCTATGATGAAAAGTACAGGCCTCTCATCTTTTTAAGTGGGAGAACTTGCACAATTGGTGGCTGACTAAATACTTTTTTGCCCCACTCTATATCCTGTACTCTATACCATTTACTGCATCTTGCCTATGCCGCACGGCCATTGCTCATCCATATATTTATATGTACATAATCTTATTCATCCCTTTACATTTGTGTGTATAAGGTATTTGATTTGATTTGATAAACAATCACATACAGGGTTGAATTGTCCTCTAGCTACTCACAGAATTATTCACAGAACAGGTATCTGCTCTAGAAAGGGGGAGAGGAGAGAGAGAGAGAGGTGGAAAGGTGGTATTTATATATAGGAGTACAGTTGAAGTCAGAAGTTTACGTACACCTTAGCCAAATACATTTAAACTCAGTTTTTAAACAAATCCTAGTAAAAATCCCCTGTATTAGGTCAGTTAGGATCACCACTTTATTTTAAGAATGTGACATGTCAGAATAATAGTAGAGAGAATAATTTATTTCAGCTTTTATTTCGTTCATCACATTCCCAGTGGGTCAGAAGTTTACATACACTCAATTAGTATTTGGTAGCATTGCCTTTAAATTGTTTAACTTGGGTCAAATGTTTTGGGTAGCCTTCTACAAGCTTCCCACAATAAGTTGCGTGAATTTTGGCCCATTCCTCCTGACAGAGCTGGTGTAACTGAGTCAGGTTTGTAGGCCTCCTTGCTCGCACACGCTTGTTCAGTTATGCCCACAAATTCTCTATAGGATTGAGGTCAGAGCTTTGTGTTGGCCAATCCAATACCTTGACTTTGTTGTTTGACTTTGTTGTTTTGCCACAACTTTGGAAGTATGCTTGGGGTCATTGTCTACTTGGAAGACCCATTTGCCAAGCTTTAACTTCCTGACTGATGTCTTGAGATGTTGCTTCAGTATATCCACATACTTTTCCTACCTCATGATGCCATCTATTTTGTGAACTGCACCAGTCCCTCCTGCAGCAAAGCACCCCCAAAACATGATACTTGCACCCCGTGCTTCAAGGTTGGGATGGTGTTCTTCGGCTTGCAAGCATCCCCCTTTTTCCTCCAAACATAACGATGGTCATTATGGCCAATCAGTTCGATTTTTGTTTCATCAGACCAGAGGACATTTCTCCAAAAAGTACAACCTTTGTCCCCATGTGCACTTGCAAACCGTAGTCTGGCTTTTTATGGCGGTTTTAGAGCAGTGGCTTCTTCCTTGCTGAGCGGCCTTTCAGGTTATGTCGATATAGGACTCGCTTTACCTAGATATAGATACTTTTGTACCTGTTTCCTCCAGCATCTTCACAAGGTCCTTTGCTGTTGTTCTGAGATTGATTTTCACTTTTCTCACCAAAGTACGTTCATCTCTAGAAGACAGAACGCATCTCCTTCCTGAGTGGTATGACGGCTGCGTGGTCACATGGTGTTTATACTTGAATACTATTGTTTGTACAGATAAACGTGGTACCTTCAGGCATTTGGAAATTTCTCCCGAGGATGAACCAGATCATCTTGGCTGATTTCTTTTGATTTTCCCATGATGTCAAGAAAAGAGGCACTGAGTTTGAAGGTAGGCCTTGAAATACACCCACAGGTACACCTCCAATTGACTCAAATTCTGTCAATTAGCCTATCAGAAGCTTCTGAAGCCATGACATCATTTTCTGGAATTTTCCAAGCTGTTTAAAGGCGCAACTTGGTGTATGTAAACTTTTGACCCACTGGAATTATGATTGAAATAATCTTGTCTGTAAACAATTGTTGGAAAAATGACTTTTGTCATGCACAAAGTAGATATTATAACCGACTTCCCAAAAATATAGTTTGTTAAACAATACATTTGTGTAGTGGTTGAAAAACAAGTTTTAATGACTCCAACCTAAGTGTATGTAAACTTCCGACTTCAACTGTATTTACGGTTGGCCTGCAGCCTGTAGTTATTGTAAATTAGCTAATGTGAATCACTGAGACTGAGAGAGTTGCCTATCACTTTACGGTTCTATTCACACACATATACGCACACACACACACATGCATACACTTATATTGTGCTTTCTATCTCTACTCTAGGAACCCAGAGAGAGGCATCCACTTCCTGATCACGCGTGGTTTCGTCCCAGACACGCCCATGGGCGTGGCCCACTTCCTGTTACAGAGGAAGGGCCTAAGCCGACAGATGATTGGAGAGTTCCTGGGGAACAGCAAGCTGCTCTTCAACAGAGATGTCCTGGAGTGAGTCCACACACAAAATAAAGCACAAATATGTTTTACACATACACACACATACACACACGGATGCATGCTCTCACACTGCAGAGAGCGAGAGAGCCAGGAGAATGTGCTTTGCTTAGAGAAAAAATAGGTCACAGCACTCAGCACAATTTTCTTTCTCCCCCTCTCTCCCCTTCTCTTCTTTTCTCTCTACTCCCCCTCTCTCCCCTTCTCTTCTTTTCTCTCTACTCCCCCTCTCTTATTTTCTCTCTACTCCCCCTCTCTTCTTTTCTCTCTACTCCCCCTCTCTTCTTTTCTCTCTCCTCTTCTCTTATTTTCTCTCTACTCCCCTTCTCTTCTTTTCTCTCTACTCCCCCTCTCTCCTCTTCTCTTATTTTATCTCTACTCCCCCTCTCTTCTTTTCTCTCTACTCCCCCTCTCTTCTTTTCTCTCTACTCCCCCTCTCTTCTTTTCTCTCTACTCCCCCTCTTCTTTTCTCTCTACTCCCCCTCTCTTCTTTTCTCTCTACTCCCCCTCTCTTATTTTCTCTCT
This sequence comes from Oncorhynchus mykiss, assembly GCF_057628025.1. NCBI lineage: Eukaryota > Metazoa > Chordata > Actinopteri > Salmoniformes > Salmonidae > Oncorhynchus > Oncorhynchus mykiss. Next base: position 75,866,001 of record NC_143023.1, on the reverse strand, counting down.
ACTCCCCCTCTCTTCTTTTCTCTCTACTACCCTCTCTTCTTTTCTCTCTACACCCCCTCTCTCCTCTTCTCTTCTTTTCTCTCTACTCCCCCTCTCTCCCCTTCTCTTCTTTTCTCTCTACTCCCCCTCTCTCCTCTTCTCTTCTTTTCTCTCTACTCCCCCTCTCTTCTTTTCTCTCTACTCCCTCTCTCTTATTTTCTCTCTACTCCCACTCTCTTCTTTTCTCTCTACTCCCCCTCTCTTCTTTTCTCTCTACTACCCTCTCTTATTTTCTCTCTACTACCCCTCTCTTCTTTTCTCTCTACTCCCTCTCTCTTCTTTTCTCTCTACTCCCCCTCTCTTCTTTTCTCTCAACTCCCCCTCTCTTCTTTTCTCTCTACTCCCCCTCTCTTCTTTTCTCTCTACTCCCCCTCTCTTCTTTTCTCTCTACTCCCCCTCTCTTCTTTTCTCTCTACTCCCCCTCTTTTCTTTTCTCTCTACTCCCCCTCTCTTCTTTTCTCTCTACTCCCCCTCTCTTCTTTTCTCTCTACTCCCCCTCTCTTCTTTTCTCTCTACTCCCCCTCTCTTCTTTTCTCTCTACTCCCCCTCTCTTCTTTTCTCTCTACTCCCCTCTCTTCTTTTCTCTCTACTCCCTCTCTCTTCTTTTCTCTCTACTCCCCCTCTCTTCTTTTCTCTCTACTCCCCCTCTCTTCTTTTCTCTCTACTCCCCCTCTCTTCTTTTCTCTCTACTACCCCTCTCTTCTTTTCTCTCTACTCCCCCTCTCTTCTTTTCTCTCTACTCCCCCTCTCTTCTTTTCTCTCTACTACCCTCTCTTATTTTATCTCTACTCCCCCTCTCTTCTTTTCTCTCAACTCCCCCTCTCTTCTTTTCTCTCTACTCCCCCTCTCTTCTTTTCTCTCTACTCCCCCTCTCTTCTTTTCTCTCTACTCCCCCTCTCTTCTTTTCTCTCTACTCCCCCTCTCTTCTTTTCTCTCTACTACCCCTCTCTTCTTTTCTCTCTACTCCCCCTCTCTTCTTTTCTCTCTACTCCCCCTCTCTTCTTTTCTCTCTACTACCCTCTCTTATTTTCTCTCTACTCCCCCTCTCTTCTTTTCTCTCTACTCCCCCTCTCTTCTTTTCTCTCTACTCCCCCTCTCTTCTTTTCTCTCTACTCCCCCTCTCTTATTTTCTCTCTACTCCCCCTCTCTTCTTTTCTCTCTACTCCCCCTCTCTTCTTTTCTCTCTACTCCCCCTCTCTTCTTTTCTCTCTACTCCCCCTCTCTTATTTTCTCTCTACTCCCCCTCTCTTCTTTTCTCTCTACTCCCCCTCTCTTATTTTCTCTCTACTCCCCCTCTCTTCTTTTCTCTCTACTCCCCCTCTCTTCTTTTCTCTCTACTCCCCCTCTCTTATTTTCTCTCTACTCCCCCTCTCTTATTTTCTCTCTACTACCCCTCTCTTCTTTTTTCTCTACTCCCCCTCTCTTCTTTTCTCTCTACTACCCTCTCTTCTTTTCTCTCTACTCCCCCTCTCTTCTTTTCTCTCTACTCCCCCTCTCTTCTTTTCTCTCTACTCCCCCTCTCTTCTTTTCTCTCTACTCCCCCTCTCTTCTTTTCTCTCTACTACCCTCTCTTCTTTTCTCTCTACTCCCCCTCTCTTCTTTTCTCTCTACTCCCCCTCTCTTATTTTCTCTCTACTCCCCCTCTCTTCTTTTCTCTCTACTACCCTCTCTTCTTTTTTCTCTACTCCCCCTCTCTTCTTTTCTCTCTACTACCCTCTCTTCTTTTCTCTCTACTACCCCTCTCTTCTTTTCTCTCTACTACCCTCTCTTATTTTCTCTCTACTCCCCCTCTCTTCTTTTCTCTCTACTCCCCCTCTCTTCTTTTCTCTCTACTCCCCCTCTCTTCTTTTCTCTCTACTCCCCCTCTCTTCTTTTCTCTCTACTCCCCCTCTCTTCTTTTCTCTCTACTCCCCCTCTCTTCTTTTCTCTCTACTCCCCCTCTCTTCTTTTCTCTCTACTCCCCCTCTCTTCTTTTCTCTCTACTACCCTCTCTTATTTTCTCTCTACTCCCCCTCTCTTCTTTTCTCTCTACTCCCCCTCTCTTCTTTTCTCTCTACTACCCCTCTCTTCTTTTCTCTCTACTCCCCTCTCTTATTTTCTCTCTACTCCCCTTTCTTATTTTCTCTCTACTCCCCCTCTCTTCTTTTCTCTCTACTCCCCCTCTCTTCTTTTCTCTCTACTACCCCTCTCTTCTTTTCTCTCTACTCCCCTCTCTTATTTTCTCTCTACTACCCTCTCTTCTTTTCTCTCTACTCCCCCTCTCTTCTTTTCTCTCTACTCCCCCTCTCTTCTTTTCTCTCTACTCCCCCTCTCTTATTTTCTCTCTACTCCCCCTCTCTTCTTTTCTCTCTACTCCCCCTCTCTTCTTTTCTCTCTACTACCCTCTCTTCTTTTCTCTCTACTACCCTCTCTTCTTTTCTCTCTACTCCCCCTCTCTTCTTTTCTCTCTACTCCCCCTCTCTTCTTTTCTCTCTACTACCCTCTCTTATTTTCTCTCTACTCCCCCTCTCTTCTTTTCTCTCTACTCCCCCTCTCTTCTTTTCTCTCTACTACCCCTCTCTTCTTTTCTCTCTACTCCCCTCTCTTATTTTCTCTCTACTCCCCTTTCTTATTTTCTCTCTACTCCCCCTCTCTTCTTTTCTCTCTACTCCCCCTCTCTTCTTTTCTCTCTACTACCCCTCTCTTCTTTTCTCTCTACTACCCCTCTCTTCTTTTCTCTCTACTCCCCCTCTCTTCTTTTCTCTCTACTCCCCCTCTCTTCTTTTCTCTCTACTACCCCTCTCTTCTTTTCTCTCTACTCCCCTCTCTTATTTTCTCTCTACTCCCCTTTCTTATTTTCTCTCTACTCCCCCTCTCTTCTTTTCTCTCTACTCCCCCTCTCTTCTTTTCTCTCTACTACCCCTCTCTTCTTTTCTCTCTACTCCCCCTCTCTTCTTTTCTCTCTACTCCCCCTCTCTTCTTTTCTCTCTACTCCCCCTCTCTTCTTTTCTCTCTACTCCCCCTCTCTTCTTTTCTCTCTACTACCCTCTCTTCTTTTCTCTCTACTTCCCCTCTCTTCTTTTCTCTCTACTCCCCCTCTCTTCTTTTCTCTCTACTCCCCTCTCTTATTTTCTCTCTACTACCCTCTCTTCTTTTCTCTCTACTCCCGCTCTCTTCCTTTCTTTTATTTTCTCTACACTCCCCCCTCTATCTCCCTCTCTTTTCCTTTATCCTTTGGGAGGAATATGTACTGTATAAGCACTTGTTAAGTGTGTGAGTAAATTTGTGTGTGTGTGTGCGTTTTCCAGGTCAGTGCTTCTGTAATGAAACTATGATTGAAAAAGGAAGAAAAAAAACGCCAAGAGCAGTTGTACACCCACCCTCTCTCACCCTCAGACACAAACACACAAAACAATGACGTCAAAGGTGACATGAGAGAGACATACACAACTAACCTTTTCTCCCCCTGTCTCTAGCTGTGTGGTCGATGAGATGGACTTCTCTGGGATGGAGCTGGACGAGGCTCTGAGGAAGTTCCAGGCTCACATTAGAGTCCAGGGAGAGGCCCAGAAGGTGGAGAGACTCATTGAAGCTTTCAGGTCAGACCCATCAACCAATCACATCATACCCTCAGATTGATCAGCATATCAGGGTTACTCTAGGGGCAGACACTTTCTGGAGTATCACAAACAGCAAGTCCAACCTAGCACCACACCTGACCTGATTACTAAAAATTTCAGCAACTGAGCCGATCAATATCAGTAACTAGCTACATTCCAGCTGCCTAGTGGTCTCCCAGGTCTAAAACAAGAAGTGTCCTGCCTCCAGGACCATGGTTTTAAGCTGTAGGGACAAAGTCCAACCTATCTGGGAGGGGGTAGTAAGATAGACAAGAAGTTACAGGAGTGTTATGTAACAGATGTTATGTCATCTGTCATAAGGGTGACATAGGGTGACATAAGAAGTTATTTTAATGGAGGATTTATTCCGTGCCAGCTGGTGAGCATCTCTCATATGCAGATGTGAAGATAAGAGAACTAGCTGGTGTAGAAATAACTTTGTTACGTACTCACACACACACAAACTGATCATTCCCAGTGTCAGAGTATTTGATGTGCAGCAGGAATCTCAGGAAACTGAACACTGACAATGTGTATGTGTGTATATGCTTGGGAGGAGGGTTATACCGTACATCTCTTGTCAGGATGTAAGAACCCACAAGTGAACAGTATTAATGTCTGAAGTTGAGTTACTAGCTAATGATGGAGAAACTGTTTGTTTCTGAGACCATTACAGCAGAACAGCTTTTTGTCTCTTTCTCTTTCTTCCTCTCTCTCTCTCTTTCATTGGACCTGTCTCTTTCTCTGTCTCTCTTTCTCTCTCTCTCTTTCATTGGACCTGTCTCTTTCTCTGTCTCTCTTTCTCTTTCACTCTCTCTCTTTCATTGGACCTGTCTCTTTCTCTGTCTCTATTTCTCTTTCTCTCTCTCTCTTTCATTGGACCTGTCTCTTTCTCTGTCTCTCTTTCTCTTTCACTCTCTCTCTTTCATTGGACCTGTCTCTTTCTCTGTCTCTCTTTCTCTTTCACTCTCTCTCTTTCATTGGACCTGTCTCTTTCTCTGTCTCTCTTTCTCTTTCACTCTCTCTTTTTCATTGGACCTGTCTCTTTCTCTGTCTCTCTTTCTCTCTCTCTCTTTCATTGGACCTGTCTCTTTCTCTGTCTCTCTTTCTCTTTCACTCTCTCTCTTTCATTGGACCTGTCTCTTTCTCTGTCTCTCTTTCTCTTTCTCTCTCTTTTTCATTGGACCTGTCTCTTTCTCTGTCTCTCTTTCTCTTTCACTCTCTCTTTTTCATTGGACCTGTCTCTTTCTCTGTCTCTCTTTCTCTTTCACTCTCTCTTTTTCATTGGACCTGTCTCTTCCTCTGTCTCTCTTTCTCTTTCACTCTCTCTCTTTCATTGGACCTGTCTCTTTCTCTGTCTCTCTTTCTCTCTCTATTTTTCATTGCTCCCCTTCCCCCTGTCAGAGGTACTGTACAGATGTAGGATCTTAATTTGAGCCAGGAAAATAATCCAGCTGCAACAGAAAATGTGAATTACTATATGGATTAAAATTATTGGAATTTCTTTGTAGGGGTTTATACATTTTTTCTTAGGGCAAATCAAGTCTGACATTCTAAAGAGGAAATGACTAAGTTTAGAAGCTTTCTAAAACTTTGAATACACTACAGGTTTGCACAATTCTCAGCAACAAAAGAGTGTGTAGATACCTCTCTCTCCATCTCTCTACCTGTCCACCTCTACAGTCAGAGGTATTGCATGTGTAATCCTGAGGTGGTGCAGCAGTTCCATAACCCAGACACCATCTTCATCCTGGCCTTTGCTGTGGTCCTCCTCAACACTGACATGTACTCCCCTAACATCAAACCTCAACGCAAGATGGGCCTCAACGATTTCATACGCAACCTACGAGGTGACTGGGTGTCTGTGTGTCTGTCTGTTGTCAACAAACAGGGCCTAGCTTATTAGGGGAGTTGTGTCTTTGTTTAGTTCTTCCTTCGGTGTGATTTCTGTGCCTACTGATAAAAGAACAAATCAAAATAATACAAACCCCATGGTGTTATTTTTGTGACAGTGTGTGTGTGTGTGTGTGTGTGTGTGTGTGTGTGTGTGTGTGTGTGTGTGTGTGTGTGTGTGTGTGTTTGTGTGTGTGTCGGTGTGTGTGTGTGTGTGTTTATGAGTGTGACTCAGTATAATGAGCTGCAGAAGCCTTGCAACATTTATGACAGCGTTTCTGAGACACTGGAGGGGTTATTTATAGAACTGACACACAAACCTGCACAGATGCACACACACACAATGCTTTGAATATTTTAATACAACACATGGCCATTTTCATCTGGACTGGCCCATTTCATTAGAGTGGAAGGATCAGGGCTGGTCAGTGTAGAGAACACACCAAACCAGGGACAAGTGAGAGAAGGCTGAGGGCTGGAACATCCCTAACCCCTAAATAAATTATTAAAGTTGCATTTTTAAAGTGGCATTATTAGAACATGAGGAGTCATGTTCTAATAATGCCACTTTAAAAATGACACTTTAATAATGTTTACATATCTTTCATTACTCAGCTCATATGTATATCTGCATTTTATACCATCTATTGCATCTTGCCTACACCACTGTGTCATTGCTCATCCATATGTGTATATGTATATATTGTTATTCCATTCCTTTATTTAGATGTGTGTGCATTAGGTATCTGTTGTGGAATTGTTTGATATTACTTGTTAGGTATTGCTGCACTGTCAGAACTAGAAGCACAAGCATTTCGCTACACCCGCAATAACATCTGCTAACCATGTGTATGTGACCAATACAATTTAATTTGATTTGATTTTGGAATGGGGGCTTCTCTCCTGACTGGAACACAACACAAGGTCTCCCTCTAGTGGTGAGATAGAGCCACAGCATATCTACTGTTGACAGATAGGGATGCTACTAACTACCAGGCAATCCTGTCCTGTCCTGCAATGAGTCTAAACCAGGGATGGAGTAAATTCAGCTATTACTTTATTTTGTGAATTTCCTCTGTAGTTCCTCCTGTGTGACTAGTAGTGTGTGTCCCTGTTCCCTTAGGAGTGGACGACGGAGCAGACATCCCCAGGGAGATGGTGACAGGGATCTATGAGAGGACCCAGCAGAGAGAGCTACGCTCCAACGAAGACCACGTCACCTACGTCAGCCGTGTGGAACAGTCCATACTGGGCATGAAGACGGTGAGTTGGTGGGTTTGGGTGTGTGTGTGTGTGTCAGATAGCTAGACAGAAAGTGAGAGGGAGAGAGAGAGTGGTGCGTGTGTGTGTTGTGTGTCTGAAAGAGAGATGGAGAGAGAGTAAGAGAGTTTGAGGGAGAGGTGTGTGCATGTGTGTGAGAGAGTGGTGAGTGTGTGTGTGTGTGTGTTAACCCCATAGTGTGTGTGTTAAGCCCATGGTGTGTGTGTTAACCTCATGGTGTGTGTGTGTGTTAAACCCATGGTGTGTGTGTGTGTGTGTGTGTGTTTGTTAACTCCATAGTGTGTGTGTTAATCCCATGGTGCGTGTGTGTTAAACCCATGGTGTATGTGTGTGTTAACCTCATGGTGTGTGTATATGTGTGTGTTTAGCCCATGGTGTGTGTGTGTTAACCCCATGGTGTGTGTGTTTGTTAAGCCTGTGGTGTGTGTGTGGGTTAACCCCATGGTGTGTGTGTGTTAACCCCATGGTGTGTGTGTTTGTTAAGCCTGTGGTGTGTGTGTTTGTTAACCCGTGGTGTGTGTGTGGGTTAACCCCATGGTGTGTGTGGGTTAACCCCATGGTGTGTGTGTGTGTGTGTGTGTGTGTTAAGCCCGTGGTGTGTGTTTTTTAACCCCATGGTCTGTGTGTGTTTAGCCCATGGTGTGTGTGTGTGTGTTAACCTCATGGTGTGTTTGTTTAGCCTGTGGTGTGTGTGTGTTTAGCCCATGGTGTGTGTGTGTGTTTCTTTGTAGATTCTGTCTGTGCCCCACCGTAGGCTGGTGTGCTGCTGTCGTCTGTTTGAGGTGGCAGACTTCAACAAACCCCTGAAACAGAAACTGGCCAACACCCAGAGAGAGGTGTTCCTGTTCAACGACCTCATACTTGTGAGAACACACACAAGCACGCACCCGCAAACACACGCACGCGAGTAGTGTTATTTTGTGTAGTAACAGTATGTGTATGTGTACTGATGGTGTAGCTTATGTTCATTCTGCTATTTCCTCACACAGATCCTGAAGCTGTGTCCCAAGAAGAAGACTTCTGCCTCCTACACCTTCTGTAAAGCCATGGGTCTACTGGGCATGCAATTCCACCTCTTCAGTAACGAATGTAATTTCTATACTATTACTACTACTACTACTACTACTACTACTACTACTACTACTACTACTACTACTACTACCACTACTACCACTACTACCACTACTACTACTACTACCACTACTACTACTACTACCAGTACTACTACTACTACCACTACTACTACTACTACCACTACTACCACTACTACCACTACTACTACTACTACCACTACTACCACTACTACTACTACTACCACTACTACCACTACTACTACTACCACTACTACTACTACTGCTACTACTACCACTACTACCACTACTACCACTACTACCACTACTACCACTACTACTACTACTACTACTACTACTACTAATACTTCTACTACTACTAATACTACTAATACTGTCCAATACTACTACTACTACTACTACTACCACTACTACTACTACTACTACTACTACTACTACTACTACTACTACTACTAATACTTCTACTACTACTAATACTACTAATACTGTCCAATACTACTACTACTACTACTACTACTACTACTACTACTACTACCACTACTACTACTACTACTACCACTATTACTACTACTACTACTACTACTACTACTACTACTACTACTACTACTACTAATACTTCTACTACTACTAATACTACTAATACTGTCCAATACTACTACTACTACGACTACTACTACTACTACTACTACTACTACTGTCCAATACTACTACTACTACTACTACTGTCCAATACTACTACTACTACTACCACTACTACTACTACTACTACTACTACTACTACTACTAATACTGTCCAATACTACTACTACTACTACCACTACTACTACTACTACTACTACTACCACTACTACTACTACTACTACTACTACTACTACTACCACTATTACTACTACTACTACTACTACTACTACTACTACTACTGTCCAATACTACTACCCTACTACTACTACTACTACTACTACTACTACTACTACTACTACTACTGTCCAATACTACTACTACTACCACTACTACTACTACTGTACTATAACACTGTACTTCTACATACATAGCTAATTATGAGCTGTGACATTGTCCAGAGTCCAGACTATATCAGTGGCATCACCATTCTACTCACATAGCTAACTGTGTGTGTGTGTGTGTGTGTGTGTGTGTGTGTGTGTGTGTGTGTGTGTGTGTGTGTGTGTGTGTGTGTGTGTGCGTGCGTGCGTGCGTGCGTGCGTGCGTGCGTGCGTGCGTGCGTGCGTGTGTGTGTCCAGACTATGCTCATGGCATCACCATGTTGAGTCCGTTCTCGTCAGAGAAGAAGCAGATGGTGAGTTTCTGCTCCCCCAGTGGAGAGGAGCTCAGGAAGTTCACAGAGGAGCTACGAGAGTCCATCACTGAGGTCAACGAGATGGAGCAGATACACATTCAATGTGAGCACACACACACACACACACGCACATACACGCACATGCACACACACGCTTTATGTAATATATGGTCATATATCACTGTCTACAGGGGAGCTGAAGAGAGAACAGGGGGTGCAGACTCACACGCCCCACACCAACGGAGGACAGATGGGCACACACTCAGCACACACAGGATCCCCCACAGGTAACAAACAAACACTAAGTTAGCAACTAGCACCACACACCACTCTGTGTCTCTGAGTGTCACTTCTGTGTTTCTCCCCTCAGCCCAGAAAGATCTGTATGACAAGACTAGCAACAACACTGTGGAGGTGAGTCACATACACACAGTGTATTTTTGTTAGCAAAGATACAGACAGGTGAGGAGTAAAGGAGACCCTCGTCATCTCCCTCCAGCTCTGTGTGACTCAGAGCGACACAGCCACAACTGTAGGGCTAGATTTAACCTTCAGCTTTCTGCTAACAGGGGGCAGTAATGAACTATTAGCCACCTGCTAATGCACGGTGAGCTATTAGCCTCCTGCTAACAGAACATCTGCTTCCCAGCCATCATAAGCTTTTCTAAGCCCTGTTGGCCCTGCTAGAAAACCATCTCCATGGCCAGACTCAGGGTTGATGCGCGTGTCTGTGGATGCATGCATGCATGCGTATGATTTTTAAAATGGCGCTGGAGGAGATTGCTGCCGTTTTACGGGCTCCTAACCAGTTGTGCTATTGTGTGTTTTTTTGCATTATTTGTAACTTATTTTGTACATAATGTTTCTGCCACCATCTCTTATGACCGAAAAGAGCTTCTGGATATCAGAACAGCGATTACCCACCTCGTAACGAGTCGGACGCGAAGGATTTACTTCAGACACCAGACAAGGCCCAAATCCCCGTCATTTGCATTAAGAAGAGACAGAGATATAGGTCGGGGTGCCTTATAAGAATCTGACGGCGAGTGGGTAACCTCCTCTAATATCAGTCCTATTAGCCAACATCAATCATTGGATAATAAACTGGATGAGCTCGGATCAAGACTATCCTATCAACGGGACATTAAAATACTGTAATATTTTATGTTTCACCCATTCGTGGTTGAATGATGACATGGATAACATACAGCTGACTGGGTTTTCCGTGCATCGGCAAGATAGAACAGATAGACAAGGGGTGGCGGTCTGTGTCTATTTGTCAATAACAGCTGGTGCACAAAGTCTAATATTAATGAAGTCTCAAGGTTTTACTCGCCTGAGTTAGAGTATCTCAGCTGTAGACCACACTATGTACTAAGAGAGTTTTCATCTATATATTTCATCTACTTACCACCACAAACCAATGCAAGAAAATGCTCATCCAAAGGTGGCGCTGCTAGTGGCCGAGACATTAATGCAAAATAAATCCATTTTACTTAATTTCTACAAGCATGTTACATTTTCAACCAGAGAAAACTCTAGACCACCTTTACTCCACACTCAGAGACGTGTACAAAGCACTCCCTAGCCCTCCAATTGGCAAATCTGACCATAAATATATCCTCCTGATTCCTGCTTACAAGCAAAAACTAAAGCAGGAAGTACCAGTGACACGCATAATATGGAAGTGGCTAGATGACGCAGATGCTAAGCTACAAGACTATTTTGCTAGTACAGACTGGAATATGTTCTGGGATTCTTCCGATGGCATTGAGGAGTTCACCACATCAGTCACTGGCTTCATCAGTAAGTGCATTGATGATGTCGTCCCCACAGTGACCGTACGTACATACCCCAACCAGAAGCCAAGGATTACATGCAACATTTGCACTGAGCTAAAGGGTAGAGCTGCCGCTTTCAAGGAACGGGACTCTAACCCGGACGCTGATAAGAAATCCCGCTATGCCCTCCGACGAAGGCAAAGGGTCAATACAGGACTAAGATTGAATCCTACTACAATGGCTTCAATGCTCGTCGGATGTGGCAGGGCTTGTAAACTATTACGGACTACAAAGGGAAGCACAGCCGTGAGCTGCCCTGTGACTACCAGACAAGCTAAATTACTTCTATGCGCCTTCAAGGCAAGCAACACTGAAGCATGCATGAGAGCACCAGCTGTTCCGGATGACTGTGTGATCAAGCTCTCCGTAGCCGATGTGAGTATGACCAATAAACAGGTCAACATTCACAAGGCCGGAGGGCCAAATGGATTACCAGGACGTATACTCCGAGCATGCACTGACCAACTGGCAAGTGTCTTCACTGACATTTTCAACTTGTCCCTGACTGAGTCTGTAATAGCAACATATTTCAAGCAGACCATCATAGTCCATGTGCCCAAGAACACCAAGGTAACATGCCTAAATGACTACCGCCCTGTAGCACTCACGTCTGTAGTCATGAAGTGCTTTGAAAGGCTGGTCATGACTCACATCAACTCCATTATCCCAGACACCCTAGACCCACTCCAATTTGCATATTGCCCCAACAGATCCACTGATGACGCAATCTCTATTGCACTCCACACTGACCTTTCCCACATGGACAAAAGGAACACCTACGTGAGAATGCTATTCATTGACTACAGCAACACTGAAGCATGCATGAGAGCACCATTTAGTTCAACACAACAGTGCCTTCAACGCTCATAATTAAGCTAAGGACCCTGGAATTAAACAGCCCTCTCTGCAACTGAATCCTGGAATTCCTGATGGGTGCCCCCCAGGTGGCAAGGGTAAGGAACAACACATCTGCCACGCTGATCCTCAACACGGGAGCCCCTCAGGGGTGCGTGCTTAGTCCCCTCTGTACTCCCTGTTCACCCATTACTGCATGGCCAAGCACGACTCCAACACCATCATTTAGTTTGCCAACAACACAACAGTGGTATGCCTGATCACCGACAACAATGAGACAGCCTATAGGGAGGAGGTCAGAGACCTGGCAATGTGGTGCCAGGATAACAACCACTCCCTCAACGTGATCAAGTCAAAGGAGATGATCGTGGACTACAGGAAAAGGAGGGCCGAACACGCCCCCATTCTCATACATATTACCTCAATTACCTCAACTAACCGGTGCTCCTGAACATTGACTCTGTACCGGTACCCCCTGTATATAGCCTTGTTACTGTTATTTTATGGTTGCTCTTTAATTTACATTTTTTATTGTTTTCTTCAGTTTATTTAGTAAATACTTTCTTAAAACTTATTTTTTCTTAAAACTGCATTGTTAGTTCAGGTTTTCTAAGGAAGCATTTCACTGTAATGTGTACACCGGTTGTATTCAGCGCATGTGAAAAATACAATTTGATTTGATTTGAATCGAGCCCAGTTCCTCCACTCTAAATGACCTCTCTACAGAACTAGCAGCTCCCAACCCAACCTCCCCACCAAGCCCTAATTCTTAGTCAGTCCTTTAGAGTTGCATATATCTTGGCAGCAGGTAGCATAGTGGTTAAGAGAGTTGGGCCAGTAACCGAAAGGTCGCTGATTCTAACCCCCGAGCCGACTTGGTGAAAAATCTGTCAATGTGCCTATGCTCCTGTAAATTGCTGCGGATAAGAGTGTCTGCTAAATTATGTAAATGTAAAAATCTTTGTTAGGGAGACATTGTGTGTGTGTTCGCTCCCTGCATGCTGCCATTGTGTCTAACCCACCAGAGGGCTGCTGTAGGCTGCGTTCAGGCTGGTAACTCCTCATGCCATTCTCTGGCTGTTTCTAAACTAGGTGTCAATTCACAATAGGCTGCTGCAGACCTACCACATGACCCAGGCCAGCCCTGATAGGCTGCTTCAGACCTACCATGTGACCAGTCCTGACTCCACCCAACTGGCTCTGGCAGCACCCCTGGCAATGCTTAGCCCCACCCACCCTGGAGAACTCCGCCCAGACACCCTCATTCAATGCCAGCAGATCGTCAAGGTGATTGTTGTGGACCAGAGCGGCCAGGGGCGAATGGAAGCCTTCCTCAGTCAAGGAAGCCCCGCCTCCCACCACCGCCTCATCCAATCAGCGATGTCCACACCAGTACGGATCAGAGAGGGATCTGAGCCCCCTCTGCCTCCCCCTCCTCCCCCCTACAACCACCCCCACCAGTACTGTCCCCCCGACTCCCCCTACCCCCTTCCACACACCCTTCCTCACCCCCTGCGCAGACGCAACTCTAGTGGTTCCCGCAGCCTCGTCTGACATATGTCCCCGGATCCTACCACACCTAATCCTCTGTCCTCTGAACTTTTGTTAAACAGTGATATACTGGGAGAAACACACACAACACAAACACTCATAGACAAAGATAGAGAGGGAAAGGGTGAGACGAGGAAGGGAGGAAGAGAAAGAGGGAGGTAAGGAAGTCAGCTGAGAGAGAGGGAATAAGCCGAGAAATAGAGTGGGAGAAAATGGAGAGGTTTCAAATCAATATAAATTCAAAGTCATCTAACGATGTAATGTGTATTTTGGATTATGATGTCGTTTTGACAACATTTCTAAAGATAGATTTTCTAATCTGACAGCTCTTGTGACACAGTGTCATCTGTACATATCTATATCTGTACCTGGCTTTAGAAAGAACACTCTAGGATGCCCCTCTGACCCCCTAATCATAACCCTGCCCTGATATCACACAGCTGATGCAACAAAAGGAATTCCTCCCAGTGAATGGAACTGTCTGGACATAGAGACATGCAGTTGAAGTCGGAAGTTAACATACACCTTAGCCAAATACATTTAAACACAGTTATTCACAATTCCTGACATTAATCCTAGTACAAATTCCCTGTCTTAGGTCAGTTAGGATCACCACTTTATTTTAAGAATGTGAAATGTCAGAATTATAGTAGAGATAATTATTTATTTCAGCTTTTATTTTGTTCAACACATTCCCAGTGGGTCAGAAGTTTACATACACTCAATTAGTATTTGGTAGCATTGCCTATAAATTGTTTAACTTGGGTCAAACGTTTTGGGTAGCCTTCCACAAGCTTCCCACAATAAATTGGGTGAATTTTGGCCCATTCCTCCTGACAGAGCTGGAGTAACTGAGTAAGTTTTGTAGGCCTCCTTGCTCGCACACACTTTTTCAGTTCTGCCCTCAATAGGATTGAGGTCAGGCCTTTGTGATGGCCACTCCAATACCTTGACTTTGTTGTCCTTAAGCCATTTTGCCACAACTTTGGAAGTATGCTTGGGGTCATTGTCCATTTGGAAGACCCATTTGCGACCAAGCTTTAACTTCCTGACTGATGTCTTGAGATGTTGCTTCAATATATCCACATACTTGTCCTACCTCATGATGCCATCTATTTTGTGAAGTGCACCAGTCCCTGCTGCAGCAAAGCACCGCCACAACATGATGCTGCCACCCCCGTGCTTCAAGGTTGGGATGGTGTTCTTCGGCTTGCAAGCTTCCACCTTTTTCCTCCAAACATAACGATGGTCATTATGGCCAAACAGTTATATTTTGTTTCATCAGACCAGAGGACATTTCTCCAAAAAGTATGATCTTTGTCCCCATGTGCAGTTTTTTTATGGCAGTTTTGGAGCAGTGGCTTCTTCCTTGCTGAGCGGCCATTCAGGTTCTGTCGATATAGGACTCGTTTTACTGTGAATATAGATACTTTTGTACTTCCTCCAGCATCTTCACAAGGTCCTTTGCTGTTGTTCTGGAATTGATTTGCACTTTTCGCACCAAAGTACATTCATCTCTAGGAGACAGAATTCATCTCCTTCCTGAGCGGTATGACGGCTGCGTGGTCCCATGGTGTTTATACTTGCATATTATTGTTTGTACAGATGAAAGTGGTACCTTCCGGCGTTTGGAAATTGCTCCCAAGGATGAACCAGACTTGTGGAGGTTTACAATTGTTTTTCTCAGGTCTTGGCTGATTTCTTTTGATTTTCCCATGATGTCAAGCAAAGAGGCACTGAGTTTGAAGGTAGGCCTTGAAATACATCCACAGGTACACCTCCAATTGACTCAAATGATGTCAATTAGCCTATCAGAAGCTTCTGAAGCCATGACATCATTTTCTGGAATTTTCCAAGCTGCTTAAAGGCACAGTCAACTTAGTGTGAACTTCTGACCCACTGGAATTGTGATACAGTGAATTATAAGCGAAATAATCCTTCTATAAACAATTGTTGGAAAAATGACTTGTGTCATGCACAAAGTAGATGTCCTAACCAACTTGCCAAAACTATAGTTTGTTAACAAGAGATTTGTGGAGTGGTTGAAAAACAAGTTTTAATAACTCCAACCTAAGTGAATGTAAACTTCCGACGTCAACTGTATCACCTCCATCACATCATCAACTCTCACCTAGGGTTTTAGCTTTCCTCCTTGGCACTCTGTGTTTTGTGTTATAAGATGATAATGAGATGCTAAAACTACTTTTGATCCTGAAGAAGTGAGTCTGTCAGAGCAGCAGGGAGGGAAGACTGTTTCTCCTGAGTCCTGGTTTATAGTGTCTGACTTCTATATCTGTGTGGGAGTGTGTGTGCATGTGAAGGTATCGGGGTGTGATAGTGTGTGACAGTGTGTGTGTGTGTGTGTGTGTGTGTGTGTGTGTGTGTGTGTGTGTGTGTGTGTGTGTGTGTGTGTGTGTGTGTGTGTGTGTGTGTGTGTATGTGTGTGTGTGTGTGTGTGTGTGCGCGCGCTTGTATGCGGGCGTGTGTGAATACCATTGTTATCATCTCTGAGGTTTTGTTTCATGGGTCCAAGCCTCACACTCAGGTAAACACCAGTACTGACGACAATCTTATTTGATCTGCTACTTGTCAACTTTTAATCTTATTAATGATGTTCATATGATTAGTTCATAAAAACATTAATGTTGAATCTTATTAATTGATCATGTTCTAACATTCTAGCTTATTAGTCCTGTTGAATATTTAGTCTCACGTTGTGAATCTATACCCATTCTTTATTCATTCTCACATGATTCTACTCTTCACTGGACTGCTTGTCCCACAGGGATGTATATACACAACCAGTATATACACACACACACACACACACACACACACACACAGAGAAGGACTTACGAAGTAAGATATTTGTCAGAGTATTACATATGTTTGATTATTATTACTGATTGGTGTAACATCTCTTCCTTCCCCTCTCTCTGAGGGCTGTGACACGTGGTGACCCACTGAGGCTGTCCTCTAAGTATCGCACCATATTTTTGGAGTACAGAAGAATAATGGATATGTGTATATAGGTGATTTATAGATTTAACATAGAAATAACGGACACAGTGCTGATGTGTGTATTTATACAGAGGGGAGGAAATTGTATTTAACTTGGACAATAATTTTTTTTTTTTTCCCCCCAACTATGGGCGCAACAGAACCCACTGTTACCACGGGAGACAGAACAGGCAGAACAGTTACCATGGAAACATACACAGAGATGACATCACTAAATTATCATAGTTAGAGTTATACTGTGGCTATGATCGCGCTAACGTAAGCATTAGATGGTTTAGTGGAAAATAAGCAGGAATCATAGTAGACATTTTAGCATGTTCTAAAACCCTAACATATTATCACCCTAACCCTAGCTCTGAGTCTGGCTCACCTGTCCTTCTTGGAGATGTGTTACACTATTGAGCACCTGTGCACCGACACACTTATAAAGTATTTACTAAGAGAATATCATGTTTATAACAAGTGTTTACTACTGGAATATTTCTAAAGATTTGTTTGAAATTAATTAAAGAATAAAGTAGTTTGTACTCTGCCTTGAGTCCTGTGTGTGTGTGTGTGTGTATGTGTATGTGTATGTGTATGTGTGTGTGTGTGTGTGTGTGTATGTTATGCTGTACACACAGTTTCTCAGACTTTCTCAGGGTGTAATTTCTTGTCCACTAAACAGCTCACATTGCACAAAATGACAGACAGACCAACAGAGAGATAGATCCATAGATATGCAGACTGATAAGACAGACAGGTGAGTAGGGGAGTTGATTTTACTTGTCCAAAACACAGATGTAGAACACTCAGAGAAAATACATGAAATAAACCATAACACCCCACAAATATATTATCCCCCAAACACGATGATAGTAACATTGTAACATGTGATATAAACATAGTAACACAGAGACACAAACAAATGAACACAGTGACAACACTTATTTGGCTGAACAACTTAAATGTACAAAAACATGATACAAGAATATAATAAAATACACAGTGGTATGACTAGTGCAAGATACCTGTATACTTACATGTGTGATATATATAGCCTATATATTAGGGCTGTCAAATTAAGAAAAAAAATGTAATGGCGTTAATCGCAGGATTTGCTGTGATTAATCGGCATTGCTAAAATTGGGCTGTAATTTAAGATTATTCATACAAAAAGCATTACAAAAATATTGACGTCTTGATTTTGTCCAAAGTAACAATAATTAAAATCAGGTAAATTGATAAAACACACGTTCATTAACCTCAATGTTAACTTGTTTGAACATCACATTGTGGTTTTTAGCTGTATGCATGATGTATTTAGGATGTTTTCAGTCTATTTTCAACACTTTCAGACGCGATTAATCACGATAACAAAAAAATGTGTGCACTAAAATTACAAATGGTGAACTTGAGTTAACTGGTTAACTCTGACAGCCCTACTATATATATACACATGTATCTCCCACTATTTCTGTTCTGCCTGAGGACATAGAAAAGATGCAGGGCTCCAAGAGGGTTGCAATGGTGTGTTGATTCAGGCCAGGGAACCACCAAGGTTCTGTTGGGTGCTTTTGACTCTCCTGCCAGAAAAGGGCAACCCCTCCCTCCCTCCCTCCCTCCCTCCCTCCCTCCCTCCCTCCCTCCCTCCCTCCCTCCCTCCCTCCCTCCCTCCCTCCCTCCCTCCCTCCCTCGCTCCCTCCCTCGCTCCCTCCCTCTATCTCTGGTTGACCAATCCATCTGACAAACAGTCAGTATGTCCAGGATTTGGCCCCATGACTCAGGAATAGGTGTGTTTATCAGGTGTGAAGTTGACTGAGAAGTTCTCAGCCTTTACATTGTAGTCTCCTCCCATTCCAGTTCAACATCACCTGCAAGAGAACAAAAGGGTAGAGATGTGAAATGTGCGTTTATGACGTGTGTGTCTGCTAGCATATGTGTGTGTGTGTGTGTGTGTGTGTGTGTGTGTGTGTGTGTGTGTGTGTGTGTGTGTGTGTGTGTGTGTGTGTGCGTCTGCTCACCCTCCATAGCGTCCAGTGAGTCCATCTTCTCCAGAGCAGAGTAGTTAACGAACCAGATGGACTGGCTGTTTCCTTTACTGTTCAGCAGGTCCAGAGTACTCTGGTGTAGGAACATATACTGGGCCTGGGGACATGCATGCATACACTTGGTAAGATTATGTCAGGCTCTCTACAGGTTTGAATACATCAGGACAACAGGGGGAAACTAGGTCATACTATAAGGTATCATATCCATATCACAGTCAGAATATTTCATTATTTTATGATACATGTTGTATGAAGATATATTTCTCACCAGGTTCTGCACCATACACATCCGCTCACTGCGTAGTTCAGCCACCAGACCGTAGATGTCCACAAAGTCGTGATCACTGACGTGTTGGATCAGGTGATCCAGCGCTATAAACACTCCTGTCCTGCCCACGCCAGCACTGCAGTGCACCACTATAGTAGTGTTCTCATGCCTGTTGGCTCTGATGGCTCGAACAAACTGTATGAGTGTGGTGCTGGACTCGGGTACACCATGCTCTGGCCAGGAGGTGTAGTTGAAGTGGTGAACCACCATGTAGTCCCCATGCTAGGGAGAGAAAGAAAGAGAGAGAGGGGGAGAACAATGTTTTGATTATCAAGAGGGAAACTGTGAAAACGTAGTTCTTCTGGGGTTCTCGTGTGTGTGTGTGTGTGTTACCCTCTCCACTTTGAGAGCTCTGACGGTCCAGTCAGGATAGACGTCCTCTGTCAACTTGGTGATGATGATGTCCCCAAATACTGTCACCGGCTTATTATCTTCTGGCCAGTACTGGTGACACCGGATCTACACACACACACAAATGGTGACAGCGGATCTAAACAGACATTCAACCCTGACACTACTAGAACCTTGGTTCGGTCCTTACCCTTCCTTTCTCATAGCACTGTGTGAGCATAGCAATGGTTTGTGTGCGAGTCTCCCAGATCATCCTCCAGAAGTCAGCCACAGTACCGGGGAGAGGACCCTGGGTCGCTATGAACTCACTGGGACACAGATAGCCCTATTGAGGGAGAAGGAGATGCAGCAAGAGAGAGAATCTTATAGTCAGAACTGAGCAAAGTCGCCAGTTATTTTTAGTTATTTTTATTTCATTTTTTACTTTTACCCCCTTTTCTCCCCAATTTCATCATATCCAATTGGTAGTTACAATCTTGTCTCATCGCTGCACCTCCCCTACGGACTCGGGAGAAGCAAAGGTCAAGAGCCATGCGTCCTCTAAAACACGACCCTGCCAAACCGCACTGCTTCTTGACCCATTGCTTGCTTAACCCGGAAGCCAGTCGCACCAATGTGACGGAGGAAACACCGTCCAACTGATCAGCTTGCAGGCACTGGGCCCGCCACAAGGAGTCACTAGAGCACGATGAGACAAGGAAATCCCAGCCGGCCAAACCCTCCCCTAACCTGGACGACGCTGGGCCAATTGTGCGCCGCCCCATGGGTCTCCCGTTCACAGCCGGTTGTGACACAGCCTGGAATCAAACCCACAAGTCTCCAGTTTTGTAGTAAACAAAAGTTGGAGTGTTTAGAAGGCAAGGTTCAAGAGGTGATGACATTTTCTCTAAAAGCATGAGTGTTCTCTTTCATGTGTGTGTGTGTGTTAAGGGATTTTTATCAATAATCAATTCCTTTAACAGTGTGTGTTTGTGTGTGTGTGTGTGTGTGTGTGTGTGTGTGTGTGTGTGTGTGTGTGAGACTCACTGAGATGAAGCTAGCGTTGATGTAGTCAGATCCAGGCAAGCCAGGTTCAGACAGCAGCTTAACACGGTTGTTGTTGTCTGTAGAGGAGAGAGTGTGTTAGGCTGTGTGTGTTTGTTACGCTTAGTGTGTGTGCATGCATGTGTGCTCATACAGGGTTTGATGTTAGTGAAGCGGTTCGTGGATCTGTTCCAGGGAAGGTCAGCGTCTGATGTAGCCAGGTCGTGCAGCAGTTTGGGTAGCTCCTGGAAAGGACAGGGTTAACACTGTCAGACTACACACAGACACACAAACACGCACGCACATACATGCAGGCACGCACACACACACAGGTTTTCACAGGGGTCAGAGGTCAGAGTTACATACTGCGAACTCTTCCTGGAACTTGGCGTTCTCGTTGGCACACAGATCCTCTACATGCTGCAGAAAAGACTTCTTATTGACCGGCCTGAGAGACAGAGAGAGATGGGGTAAGAGAAATCCTTCACAGAGCAGCAATCCACATCTAACTAGTATTTCCAAGCAAATACAATCACATAGCACAACGTACACACACATTAGGTGACTTACTTGAGAGACTTTCTGTAGCTGAGAAGTCTGAAACAGAGTTGACAGAACAATGTGAGTCACACGAGCACACTGTGAGTACGGCAGACTCTACTTTCCATTACTCTACAGTTACAAACTCACACACTGAATGAATAACAGCACTTCACTACGAAACTAAAGCAATGAGAGAGACAACAACACACTGCAATGCAACACAGCAACACACACATGGAGAGCTACAACACACTGCCTACAGATGTAGGATCTTAATTTGAGGCAAGAAAATAATCCTGCAGAAACAGAAAATGAATTATTACGTGGATTATAATTAATGGACGTTTTTGCAGGGCTTGATACACTTTTCATTGGGGCAAATCAAGTCAGAAATGTAAAAGTGGAATTTAAAAACGTTTTTAAAACTAAAATACACTACAAGTTTGCAGCAACAAAAGAGTGATCAAATGAAGATCCTACATCGGTAATACCAACTTACTGGATGACAAATATCTCCTTCCGCCTAAAGAAGAAGGAGGAATACCTGGAGAAGAGTGTGAGAGAGGGGTTAAAGTGAGAGAGTGGGCAGACCGCCATGTGTGTGGTTGTGTGATTGTGATTGTGATTATGTGTGTGTGTGTGTGTGTGTGTGTGTGTGTGTGTGTGTGTGTGTGTGTGTGTGTGCTAACAGCAGCCAAGCACAGTCTGTAGGCATGCAGGTAGGTCGGAAGAGTGTTGGAGGTAGAGTGGACATAATGTTACAGAGGGTGAACCTTTGGGATGGAGTGATAGAGAGGGAGTGTGTATGTGTGTGTGTGTGTGTGAGGAAAAAGACATGCACACGTAGGTGCACACACACACACACACTGACCGGTGTAGCTTCTCTTCCTTCAGCTCCAGGTCGGCCACAGCGATCATCTGATCCAGTTTAAACTTGGTCTCTGTAATCTCCGCCTCCCGGGGAGAATAGGTCCCTCCCTCCTTCTGACGCTGACGGATCCTGCCATTGGATGAGGAACATGTTAAAAGCTCTGAGACACCTGAATACCGCTGGCTGGGTTTAAACCTTGGTCAGCTAGAACCATCAGAGGAACATTGAGTTTACCTGACAGAGGCATAGATGATGATGATGAGTAGCACAGCCAGGAAGAAGGAGAGGAGAACTCCCAGAATGATCTGTTCATCTCTGGTCAACAACCCATCCACTGACAGACAGAAGGGGGAGAGGGGGGAGAGGGGGGATGGACAGAGGTGTTGTTGAATTGCTTTGCATTGGAGAGGAGAGCTGTATGTGTGAGTTTGTGGAAAGAATAGGGGAGGAGTGGTTACCTGTGGTTCTGATATGCTCAGAGTAGTCAGAGTCTGTGTACTGGCCTCGGATGTTGGTGGCTCGGAACTTAAATCTGCAACACAGACATGCACTGTATTAAACTTTGTTTGTGTGTGTGTTTACATGTGTGTGTTGTGGATACTCACACGTAGACAGTGTTTGGTTTGAGGGGTCCGTTACAGAGTGTGTTACTGTACTCCTCCGTCAGACAGTTGCCCTCTTCTCCAATAACATAGTGGTTTTCCTGGTGGTCTCTACGGTCCAGCACCCTGTCCCTCACAATTCTGTGTCTAATCTGTGAGTTGTTGTGTCTGCTGGTTTGTGTGTGTGTGTCACTGCTTTCGCCGTCCCTCACACAGAGTGGGTTGGGGAAGCCATTGTCAGTCAGGTAGGGGGCGGGACGAGAGAGGAATGCGATCTTCCAGTTGGTTAGGTTCCTGCTGTCCATCACTGAGACAGAGAGACAGATAGATCTCAGACTAGGCCTAAAGCAGCGGCTCCTAAACATTTTAGTTTTGGATATATTTTCTGTCTGATAGATGTACTGTATGTTTATGTGTGTGTCTGTGCATGTTAGTGCGTGTGATGTCGTACCCCCAGATTCTGCCACGATGATTTGGATGCTACTGATTGGTCCGTTGTCATCGCTGTAGAAACAGGCTGGCATGCGAACAATGATGCTCCTGGAGGTTACCATGGCAACTCCTCCTTGGTCCAGCACAGCCTGGGGTCTCTGGGTGGGCTTGGCAGGAGCTACACACACACACACACATACGTTGCAGTTATGCAGGGGTCATGTTGGGGTTATGAATGGGTTACGGGATTCCTAAAAAAAGACAATGATTTTGAGGATTTTCCCCCTAGAATGGTCCTTTGGAGGAAGGATTGTTGATATATTCAGTGGAAGGCGGAAGTTTACATGCACTTAAGGTGCATAATTAAGGAGTCATTAAAACTCGTTTTCAACCACTCCACACATTTTTTGTTAACAAACTATAGTTTTGGCAAGTCGGTTAGGAAATCTAATTTGTGCATGACAAGTAATTTTTCCAACAATTGTTTACAGACAGATTATTTTACTTAAAATTCACTGTATCACAATTCCAGTGGATCAGAAGTTTACATACACTAAGTTGACTGTGCTTTTAAACAGCTTGGAAAATTCCAGAAAATGATGTCATGGATTTAGAAGCTTCTGATGACTCAATTGGAGGTGTACCTGTGGATGTATTTGATTTTCCCATGATGTCAAGCAAAGAGGCACTGAGTTTGAAGGTAGGCCTTGAAATACATCCACAGGTACACCTCCAATTGACTCAAATGATGTCAATTAGCCTATCAGAAGCTGTTTAAAGGCACAGTCAACTTATTGTATGTAACTTCTGACCCACTGGAATTGTGATACAGTGAATTATAAGTGAAATAATCTGTCTGTAAACAATTGTTGGAAAAATTACTTGTGTCATGCACAAAGTAGATGTCCTCATCAACTTGTCAAGAGATTTGTGGAGTGGTTGAAAAACAAGTTTTAATGACTCCAACCTAAGTGCAAGTAAACTTCCGACTTCAACGGTATATTTCTGTTTATTCTCAAACAATATATACTCTACAGTTCCAAAGGGGGATGTCTGCTACTTTTAGTGCTAGGATCCAATTTGTAAGCATTCCCGATATTAACATGAACTCATGTCCTTCCTCCAAAGGAACATTCTATGGATTAGATTTCCACATAATTTTCTTTTTTTGTCCTGGTTTCATGAGTAATCACCCTTATGTAGTGTAAATGTAGCACTGTACCTATGATTCCAGTAGTGATCCGAACCTCTGAGCTGGGGGGGCTTAAACCTGCTCCGTTTACTGCTGCAATCTGAGAGAGAGAGAAACTATTTGGCCCTAAACAGACAATACACAGTGGCAGAATACCTGACCACTGTGACTGACCCAGAATTAAGGAAAGCTTCGACTAATGTACAGTCTCAGTGAGCATTGCCTTGCTATTGAGAGAGACCACCATAGGCAGACCTGGCTCTCAGGCTATGTACACACTGCCCACAAAATGAGGTGGAAACTGAGCTGCACTTCCTAACCTCCTGCCAAATGTATGACCATATTAGAGACACATATTTCCCTCAGATTACACAGATCCACAAATAATTTGAAAACAAATCCAATTTTGATAAACTCCCATATCTACTGGGTGAAGTACCAGTGTGCCATCACAGCAGCAATATTTGTGACCTGTTGCCACAAGAAAAGGGCAACCAGTGAAGAACAAACACCATTGTAAATACAACCCACATTTATTTATTTTTCCCTTTTGTACTTTAACTATTTGCACAGCGCTACAACACTGTATACAGACATAATATGACATTTTAAATATTTACTGTTCCTCTTCCTATGTTAATCCATTTCAATTACTTTGGCAATGTAAACATATGTTTTCCATGCCAATGAAGTCCCTTGAATTGAATTGAGAGAGTGTTTTGTGACAGTGTGTGTGTTCCTCGCCCGTATATTATAGTTGTGACCTGTGTGTGTGTGTGTGTGTGTGTGTGTATGTGTGTGTGTGTGTGTGTGTGTGTGTGTAGTTGTGACTTGTGTGTGTGTGTGTAGTTGTGACTTGTGTGTGTGTGTAGTTGCGACTTGTGTGTGTGTGTAGTTGTGACCTGTGTGTGTAGTTGTGACTTGTGTGTGTGTAGTTGTGACTTGTGTGTGTGTAGTTGAGTCCTGTGTGTGTGTAGTTGAGTCCTGTGTGTGTGTGTGTAGTTGAGTTCTGTGTGTGTGTGTGTGTGTGTGTGTGTATGTGTGTGTGTTTAGTTGTGACCTGTGTGTGTGTAGTTGAGTCCTGTGTGTGTTGTTGGGTCCTGTGTGTGTGTGTAGTTGAGTCATGTGTGTGTGTGTGTAGTTGAATCATGTGTGTATGTGTGTGTGTAGTTGTGACCTGTGTGTGTGTCTAGTTGTGACCTGTGTGTGTAGTTGTGTGTGTGTGCCCTGTGTGTGTAGTTGTGACCTGTGTGTGTATGTAGTTGTGATCCGTGTGTGTGTGTGTGTGTGTAGTTGTGACCTGTGTGTGTGTGTAGTTGTGTGTGTGTGTGTGCCCTGTGTGTGTAGTTGTGACCTGTGTGTGGGTGTGTGTAGTTGAGTCCTGTGTGTGTAGTTGTGACCCGTGTATGTGTGTGTGTGTGTGTGTATGTAGTTGTGACCTGTGTGTGTGTAGTTGAGTCCTGTGTGTGTAGTTGAATCCTGTGTTTGTAGTTGTGGCATGTATGTGTAGTTATGCCTTGTGTGTGTGTGTGTGTGTGTGGTTGAGTCCTGTGTGTGTAGTCAAGTCCTGTGTGGGTAGTTGTGACCTGTGTGTGTGTAGTTGAGTCCTCTGTGTGTAGTTGTGACCTGTGTGTGTGTGGTTGAGTCCTGTGTGTGTAGTTGAGTCCTCTGTGTGTAGTTGTGAACTGTGTGTGTGTGTGTGTAGTTGAATCCTGTGTGTGTAGTTGTGACCTGTGTGTGTGTAGTTGAGTCCTCTGTGTGTGTGTGTGTGTGTGTGTGTATTTGAGTCCTATGTGTGTAGTTGTGACCTGTGTGTATGTAGTTGTGACCTGTGTGTGTGTGTGTGTAGTTGTGACCTGTGTGTCTGTGTGTGTGTGTGTGTAGCTGTGACCTGTGTGTGTGTGTGTGTGTGTGTGTGTGTGTGTGTGTAGCTGTGACCTGTGTGTGTGTGTGTGTGTGTGTGTGTGTGTGTGTGTGTGTGTGTGTGTGTGTAGCTGTGACCTGTGTGTGTGTGATCCTCACCCGTATACTATAGTTGTAGCCTCCCTTCAGCCCGTCGATGACTGCGGTCAGAGTGCGGTTCTTATTTTTGACCACATTGAGGTGGTTAATGGTCATCTCTAGCTGGCCCTGGCGGTAGACAAGCACTGTGTAGGAACTTATGTTCCCATTGGGTTCCTCAGGGGGGGCAAAGGTCACAAACACACGGGTCACTTCCTCCGGAATCACCTGCAGGGTCACGTTCTTAGGAGGATCCCTGGGCTCTGGAAGGAGGAGGGGAAAAGGATGGACGGAGGAGAGAGAGAGATGAACTACTTCCCAGTTTAATAAAGTAGCTACTGTATTACTGGATCTGTGTGTTC
The DNA here is from genome assembly GCF_057628025.1 of Oncorhynchus mykiss. Lineage (NCBI taxonomy): Eukaryota > Metazoa > Chordata > Actinopteri > Salmoniformes > Salmonidae > Oncorhynchus > Oncorhynchus mykiss. The sequence continues at coordinate 75,839,780 of NC_143023.1, read as the reverse complement.
CTCACCTTCCTCCATTGTTCTGATGACAGTGGGCTCAGTGGCCTGTCCGTCCCGCCGTGCGTTCTCCAGTGGTCCAGTGAAGGCGGTCACGGTCACAGAGTAGCGAGTGAACGCAGTCAGGTTTGACACAACTACAATCCTCAGCTCCTCTGGACTGCGTACCACAGACTGGTTTAACCCCTTGCTATCCAGCTGAACAACGACACAACATATAGTAGTGTTAGGTTCTTATTTTACAGATCTAAATAAGTCACGGACACTAGAGAAGCTTAACCAAGTTGAATTCTTCCCAAAGGTTCTGTACAGCTGTATTCAGACAGCAAAACATTTCTCACCATCACACGCATGTATACCCCACTTGGGACACTCCTTCTCTCCAATTCTTACATCTTATGGTTTCACAGGAAATGGGTAACAGGATAATAAACCCTTATTACTCCCTTCAGGGGATCTGACCTGACCTCCTGACCTCAACCCCTCAGCCTAATCCACAGATGTCCTTCCGCTCCCCTATAGCAATCCTGTGATCTCCTCCCATCCACCCAGCATATTCCACAGACACTCTGTCTTTCTACAGATCTCACTCCTTTATATACTATATCTAATCTATCATGTCTTTAATATCTCAATGTTCAAAGTTTAGAATCCAATAGTAGCAAGAACCATTTTCATGTTATTATTTGTGTGTGTTTTGTGTACTCACAGAGAGGACGTCTATGAGGTAGGAGGTGGGGCCGGTGATCACATCTGGGAGTTGCCATTGGATACGGAGGCTGTTGGAGGACATGGTCACTGACAGGTCACTGGGAGGGGCATCAGGGTCTGAGAGGAGAGACAGGTATAAATATACACATACTGCCTGGGTGTGTGGGTACATCTGTTGTATGTATGTGTGCATGTGGGTACTTACTCCCAGCCAGTGTGTGTGTGTATTTCCAGGGTGTGTGTTCTCCTGGCCCAGCATTCGTAAGGGCTGTGATTCTGAAGCGGTAGAGGCGGTACTTGGCCAGAGACTGTAGAGTGATGCTCCTGTTGCCCTCACCACCATCAGAACCATTCACTGACACCAACACCTGACCAGGAACATCATGAAGATGATGTTGAGTTCAATGTTAGGATTTCATTTTGTGTCATACAGCCTATTCATGTAGACATACTGTATGTACGACACAACAACACAGATATCCAGGTAAACATACATCCTGATGGACGCAGCCTGGAGCCAGGGCAGCGGTCGGCTCTGGCAGGGGTGTGGCCTCAGCTAGGGGTGTGTCAGACTGGCAGTCGGGTGACAGCAGCTGCACGGTGATGCGGTACTCAGTGAGCATGCCCGGAGCAGAGAGGGGAGGAGCCCATTGGAGCGTTACACTGGTGGCTGTGGCCTCTGACACACTCAGGAAGCGAGGGACACCAGGAACTGCAGGGGGATATAAAGGTGGGTTGAGGTGGTACAGTTCATCTGGTCTCCTGGTGAAGTCTCTGTGTGTGTGTGTGTGTGTGTACCTGACTCGGGGTGTGTGTAGGCAGTACAGTTGATCTTGTCTCCTGGGCCAGCAGAGTTGACAGCCGCCACGGTGAGTGTGAATCCTGTGTCCGGCGCCAGCCCGCTGACCGTGTAATGGTTTGTGTAAGCCTGGTGTATGTATGCCTGTGAGCGTGTGTCCACCTGGTAGTACAGGATGAGTCCATTGGGGTTGGCTGGAGGCTCCCAGTGTAGAAACACAGAGTCCCAGCCCAGACCAGAGCAGGACAGGTTACCCACCACCTCTGACACTGGAGCCAGGAGACGCAGGGTTAACACAAGGGTTATTAACCACTTTCACATGCATATGGCACTTGATTTCTGTTTCCACAACCTCACACAACCACACACGAACCTGATTCATTGGTTGTGAAGTACACAGGAGTGCTGTACTGGTCTCCATGACCCACTCTGGTGTAGCTAAACACACTGATCTCATAGGAGCTGTGAGGCCGGATCCCACTCAGCTGTCCTTCTGTCCACGGACCTGTAGAGTTCTGACAGAGAGGAGGAGGAAGAGAGAGAGAGAGAAATCAGGAAATCTTATAGACAGAACATAGCAAAGTTACAGGACTCCAGTTTGACATATTTAATGTGTGTGTGTGTGTGTGTGTGTGTGTGTGTGTGTGTGTGTGTGTGCAGTACCTGGTAAGTGAGTGTGTTTGTGTTGTTCTCCAGGATCCTGAAGCCGTAGTGTGTGACCACACCGTTGGGTTCCAGAGAGGGTTCCCAGGTCAGCCACACAGAGAAGGCTGTGTGGTTATACAGAGACAGGTTCCGGGGAGGAGACATTGGACCTGGTGGAACACAATGTTAGAGTACATTACTGGCCTTCGTCTGTGTTCAGCGGCAGCAGTTGGAGGGGTTATGGTAGGTTAGAGGTTAATAGGAGATAAAGGTGAGAGGTTAAAGATGACCTGCTTCGTCTGTGTGCAGCATCAGTAGTAGCGGGGGTCCGGAGCCCTTGCGGGTGGCTGCGGTGATGGAGAGGTTGTAGGCTGTGTAGGGCAGCAGCAGTGTGAGTGTGAGGGTGGTGTTGGGGGTGTGTGTGGTGTTGGAGCCTCCAGGGCCGAACAGGGTGAGGGAATAGTCAGTTATCTCTCCGTTGGTCTCCAGGGGGCGCTGCCACACCACAGACACTGAGGAGGACGACAGGTTCCTACTGGACACCAGCACTGGAGCTGAACTGGGGACTGGAGGGAGAGGGTGAGTTAATAGTATGTGAGTGTATGAGTTTAAAATATGCGTGTGCAATTTATGTGTGTGTGTGTGTGAGAGTACGTAAGAAGACTCACTATCATCATCGGTCCTTACGTGCAGCAGGCTGGTGTGGTTGTGGGCGGGGCCGGCACTGGTTGCCGGGGTAACAGTGAAGACGTATGGATAGTACTTCCTGAGTTTGGTAAACAGGAAGACGTTGTCATTGGTTATCTTGGTGATGGTATTGTTGACAGCGGGGGATCCGGGGGGGTTGCTGTTAGGTTTAGGGGGGTTCAGGGGTTCAGTGGTAAGGGGGAGTCCAGCCTCCTGCAGGGTGAGCAGGTAGAATGGGCGTCCGTTGGGTTCCATAGGGGGGTCCCAGCTTACTATGATGGCCGTAGAACTGAAGATCTGAGCACTGAGGTTGTGGACCGGATCACTGGGCACTGTGGGGGAGACGAGGAGTTAGTATGACTGACTGAACTACTATGCATCATTTCTATCACTGAATACTAGGACTGCGTCTGAAATGATGGGTCAAGATGCATTACATAGCAAACAGGGTGTCATTGCTAAAACACTTCAAGTTACAGTATGTTGATGGATGCTGTATATACATGCAATACATCTCCACCCAAATCAACAATATTATTAAGAAATCAAACACTTGAGCCACCCCAGGGACAGAGAGACACACACAAAACAGCACTTCATCATCATCATCATCATCAGGATCATCACCCCATGATCAACAGGGAGAACCTCAGTGTGAAAAGAAAACAAACATTTGACCAGAGAAACTTTGTTTTTTAGAAAAGTTATATCGAGAAACTTTGTTTTGAAAAACTTCAAGTCGAGGAAGTTTGAAGAAAGACACTTTGAACAGCAGATACTCATCCTGGCTACACCCTCTTCTGGTGTCTATCCTCTAAGCTCCGGTCACTGAGTCTGACCATATTGAGAGAGCAAACTGAGCATGTGCACACCTCGGGAAACAGGGATGGAGAGAATAAGAGAAGTGGAGATGAAGGCAGATTGAGAGGCTGGTAATGTGGATGGATGGGTGGAGGAGAGAGGGCGGTGTGTGGGTGTCTGAGCCCAGGGCAGTGAGCCCTGCTGGGCTTGGCAGGGCAGGACAGGCAGGGTGGGCTGGAGGTCCGGTGGCTGGAGCACAGAGGCAGAGACACATAGTCAGTATCAGAGACATCATCAGACAGAAACAGGAGTTAGGTACTATCATATGGCAGATGAACGCTGCAGTCTGTCTACGCCATTTTTCCCAAAATCACATAAAAACAAAGAGATCAAAACATGAACAATACCTGACTAGCTAGCTATGTTTTCTAATCCAGATGAATAATATCAGACATTTTATCTGTATTATCTATTTGACATGGACATTGCTACTTCTTCTTATAATCCAGATGCTGCCATTCAATAGTGATTCATCTGCACCTGAAGCTACAGACAACATTAACAGATGACTGATCACTTCTCAACACTATCAACTACTAACACTGAGAGAATAATGACCTATTGACAAAACTATACAGGATGTCTATGTTGATAGCGTTGCTTCGTTTGGACAACAAGATATGATCAGATGTCCAAGATGTCAAAGACTAAACTTCCACCAGGTTCAGTAAAAGGAGACACAAACTGGTTGTCTGAGGTACGGAGGCCTCGGAGGGACAAAAAGGGCCAGTTTGTCAGACTGACAACGTTACCTCCATTCACTAGCCAGCTGAAAGTTACACTTCAATCTCAGAGTTTTTCCGTGATTTTAGTAAGTTCAAACAGAGGTTGGAAAAAACAGTGCAGACTCTCTGTGTGTGTGTGTGTGTGTGTGTGTGTGTGTGTGTGTGTGTGTGTGTGTGTGTGTGTGTGTGTGTGTGTGTATGACTGACCATCCTCTGGGGTGAGTAGGTTTAAGGGATCAGTATGGACCCCCCCATCCCCCTGCAGGGTGCTGGAGGTCAGCCAGAGGCTGTAGTTCTGTCCTCCTCTCAGGCCAGACAAACGGTAGGACAGGTCCTCCCCCGGGGAGACAGGGTCCAGCTCTGACACTGGGATATGCTAGGGGAGAGGGAAGAGAGAGACAATGCCCTTAAAGTAGAAAATAACACACTTTTACACGAGTTATAACAGCTTTATTGTCTGTGTAGTATACACTGTAGTGCTGTAAAACTAACCTGTTCTGTGACAGTGGTATTGTCTGAGTAGTACAGAGTGTAGTGCAGGAGTATTCCATTTGGCTGAGTGGGAGGTTGCCAGAGCATGGTCACCGAGGAAGAGGTCAGGTTCACTAACGACACATTCTGGGGAGGGTCAAACGGCACTGTGGAAGAGAATTGCAAGAGTTTGTGTTCAATAAAGATGAACTGAAGGCCTGGAGCATTGCTCAGTTTGGACTACAAGATTTTCAAAAGTTAAGGAACTAACTCTCTCTGTCTGTCTGTGTGTGTGTGTGTGTGTGTGTGTGTGTACACCTGTGTCTATAGTACTGAAGCTGATGTATATAAGGACTCCCCCGTCCCCCAGGCGTGTCCAGCTGGAGATAGAGGCATTGTAGCGACTCTCTGAGTCAACACTGATAACCACAGCTGTATCTGTCACGTTCTGCCACACCTCAGACGACTCATTCCTTAGAGAAGAGAGAAGGAAGGAGGATGAAGAAGAGAGAGACCATGTTGGAGCTAGCTGTAACTGCTCCTTCAATCAGAATGCCTCATCCCTCAACATCAGCAGTAGGAGTCAAACTATTGATCAATAATGAAATAAAAAACTCACCAGACTCTGACTATGTAGTAGAGGATCTCAGAGTTGGCCTCTTTCGGTGGTTCCCATGACAATTGAACCTCGTAGTCTGAAAATGTCCTGGCTAGCAGAAACTGAGGGGGAGTGTCTGGTTCTGAAACAAACTTACCATGGATTAGAACCAAAACACAGACACACTGAAAACCACGCCACCTTGGGGAAATGGACTGGAAGAAGAAAGGTCTGTCTGCATTCTGTCTCATCTGTAAGTACAGCCCTGTGAAGAGAAGCTGATTGGTTAATCATCTGTAAGTACAGCCCTGTGAAGAGAAGCTGATTGGGTGATCATCTGTAAGTACAGCCCTGTGAAGAGAAGCTGATTGGGTGATCATCTGTAAGTACAGCCCTGTGAAGTGAAGCTGATTGGTTAATAGCATGGTTCTGGGCTTGTTGAATATCTCTGTGATAACCCCTGTGATGTCAGAGTGTCAGGAGAACCTGAAACCGAGAGAGGAAGTGACCTCACAGTAGTGAGATGAGAAGAAGAGGTAATGATGAACCTTCTGTGGTCCAGAGTCTCCGGTCACATTAACAACATGGTCCACAATGCAGCCACCTGAATTATAATGACCCTAACCATGGTCCCCTCCCCCCTCTCACCCCAGGGTCCCTCCCTCTGTTGGGGTGATGTTTAGGGGTTTACTGTGTGTGTGTGTGTGTGTGATGTTTGAGAGGCTCTCACCGTCCTCCAGAGTGGTAATGTTGAGAGGGTCACTGCTGTGGTTTCCGGAGCCAATACGTGTGTGTGCCTTCACCACCAGAGTGTATTGCGCAAACTTCCTCAGGTGTGTGATCTGGGCGTGGTTGATGGGTGTGGTCAGGTTGAGGAAGTGGGAGGAGTTTCGCAGCTCAAGGCTGTAAATAAAATCAAAGTCCATTTAAAGTGCATTTAGTCATCACGAGACAGTTCAAATATGGAAGCTAGGCAGAGATGTACCTGTAGTGTGTGATAACTCCGTTGGGCACCAGGGGGTGCTCCCATGTCACGTTCACCTCATTGGAACTGACAGACACGTAGGACAGGCCGTAGGAAGGACTACCCGGGACTAGAGAGGAGACACATACACTTCAACATGAGGCGTTAGTGTGTGCATGTGTCTAGTGTGTGTGTGTGTAGACTCACCGTCCTCCCCAGACAGCATAGTGAGTGTGTCTGAGGTGTGGTTCCCATGTCCGATGCGTGTGTATGCTCTGACAGAGACATTATAGTATGAAAACGGCCTTAGCCCTGTCAGAGTCACTCTGGGGACAGAGCTGTTCAACACTGCCACATACGATTGGTTCTCGTACAGAACCTCATACTGTTGGATCACCCCATTGGCTCTCTCCGGGGGCGACCAAGAGAGGGTGGTGGTGGAGGGAGAAGTGTCTACCACTGTTAACCCTACAGGCGGGGTGTCAGGTTCTGAGAGAGAGATAGAGAGGGGTAAGACTGGACTTTCTATCATTAAACCCACACAATGACAGAGGTGTGTGTGTGTGTGTGTGTGTGTGTGTGTGTGTGGTATGTACCATCCTCGGGTGTGACAGCGAAAATATCGTCTAGGTCAGACAGAGAGCTCTCTCCTGCAGCAGTAGATGCAGCCACTCGCAGTTTATAACCTGTATACTTCTCCAGCCCTGAAACACACAGCAAGCAGTTTATAACCTGTATACTTCTCCAGTCCTGAAACACACAGCAAGCAGTTTATAACCTGTATACTTCTCCAGTCCTGAAACACACAGCAAGCAGTTTATAACCTGTATACTTCTCCAGCCCTGAAACACACAGCAAGCAGTTTATAACCTGTATACTTCTCCAGCCCTGAAACACACAGCAAGCAGTTTATAACCTGTATACTTCTCCAGTCCTGAAACACACAGCAAGCAGTTTATAACCTGTAAACTTCTCCAGTCCTGAAACACACAGCAAGCAGTTTATAACCTGTATACTTCTCCAGTCCTGAAACACACAGCAAGCAGTTTATAACCTGTAAACTTCTCCAGTCCTGAAACACACAGCAAGCAGTTTATAACCTGTATACTTCTCCAGTCCTGAAACACACAGCAAGCAGTTTATAACCTGTATACTTCTCCAGTCCTGAAACACACAGCAAGCAGTTTATAACCTGTATACTTCTCCAGTCCTGAAACACACAGCAAGCAGTTTATAACCTGTATACTTCTCCAGCCCTGAAACACACAGCAAGCAGTTTATAACCTGTATACTTCTCCAGCCCTGAAACACACAGCAAGCAGTTTATAACCTGTATACTTCTCCAGCCCTGAAACACACAGCAAGCAATTTATAACCTGTATACTTCTCCAGCCCTGAAACACACAGCAAGCAGTTTATAACCTGTATACTTCTCCAGTCCTGAAACACACAGCAAGCAGTTTATAACCTGTATACTTCTCCAGCCCTGAAACACACAGCAAGCAGTTTATAACCTGTAAACTTCTCCAGCCCTGAAACACACAGCAAGCAGTTTATAACCTGTATACTTCTCCAGCACTGAAACACACAGCAAGCAGTTTATAACCTGTATACTTCTCCAGTCCTGAAACACACAGCAAGCAGTTTATAACCTGTATACTTCTCCAGCCCTGAAACACACAGCAAGCAGTTTATAACCTGTAAACTTCTCCAGCCCTGAAACACACAGCAAGCAGTTTATAACCTGTAAACTTCTCCAGCCCTGAAACACACAGCAAGCAGTTTATAACCTGTAAACTTCTCCAGCCCTGAAACACACAGCAAGCAGTTTATAACCTGTAAACTTCTCCAGCCCTGAAACACACAGCAAGCAGTTTATAACCTGTATACTTCTCCAGTCCTGAAACACACAGCAAGCAGTTTATAACCTGTATACTTATCCAGCCCTGAAACACACAG
>NC_143023.1:75753866-75826366 GCF_057628025.1 Oncorhynchus mykiss | reverse complement strand
AAATGGTTTGAATCAATGTTGTTTCCACATCATTTTAACCCCCAAAATCTGTGCGAAGACATTGAATCAAACTCATTGGATTTGCAAAAAGTCAACAACATAAGGGCATTTTTCACCTAACTTTTAACCTAAATCCACTGACATTGAATTCACAATGGCTGACAACACAACCAAATTAGATGTTGAACTGACGTCTGTGCCCAGTGGCATGTAGATGGAGTGTGTGGGTGTGTACCTGACTCAGGCATGCGGACCATGGTGGAGGCTACCTGTCCCTCTCCGTCTGAGGTGAAAGCAGACACTTCGAAGACGTATGCTGTGTAAGGTCGCAGCTGGTCCACCCCTACGGATATTGGTACGGCCCAGGTGGCGGCGGGTGGGACGGCTGACAGGGTGACGGGAGGAGAGGACGCTGTCAGAGCTGTCACCTCTGACGGACTGGGGGTCCCACGAGACAGAATTTCTGCTGCATCCTACACACACACACACACATACACAAACACACATTTAAGTACACGAAAGACAGAGAGAGAGAGAGAGAGAGAGAGAGAGAGAGAGAGTGTGAGTGAGTGAGTGAGTGAGTGAGTGAATGAATGAATGAATGAATGAGTGAGTGAGTGAGTGAGTGAGAGAAAGAAAGAGGCAGAAAGAGAGAGAGAAAAACTGGGGGCCTGCAGCACTGTTCTGGTTGTACAACAATATATTTTCTGAACGTTTTAAAACCAGTTGAAAAATCTCATCTCATCTAGATAGTCTTCTGTTAACGATGTGGTCAGAGTATCTGTGTAGAGAGAGAGAAAGAAGCAGACAAACAGAGAGAGAGAACGAAAGAGAAAGACATACGTTGCAGTGTGGTAGCGCTCCGGTCATGATGTTCTCAGCATCCAGCTCCAGTATGCGGACGGTCTGACCAGTACGAGCGTGTTTGGCTTTGACCGCAAACTTGGTGATCAGACCGTTGATGCGGAGTGGCAGGAGCCAAGTGACCACTACAAACGTGTGGTTCTCAGCAAACGCTGTCAGGTTAGTCACCAGGCCTGGGGCTGACAAAGGGTTACAGTTGTCTGTTTGTGTAAGTGTGTGTGTGTGTGTGTGTGTTTGTATGTTATTTGTGGATACCTACGAGCCTCAGCAGTTTTGATGTACAGAGACTTGCTATAGGGTCCAATACCAGCAGAGTTTTCTGCTGCAACCTGGACAGAGAGAGAGGAGAGAGAGAGAGAGCGAGAGAGAGAGAGAGAGAGAGAGAGTATTAATCAGCATTACTAATTCAGGGTTAAGTCGTCAGATCTTCACCATGTTAATCTCTACCAGTGGTCAGGGACGTTTATTGATGCAACAGTCACATAACACCAGGCAGGCAGATATACACACTGACTACAGGGACATCCATAGCACCCTGTAGCCTACTGCTAGCTTGTCTTTGAAGCTAAGCAAGGTTGGGCCTCTCTGGATTGGAGGTCAGATGATGCTGGTTGATGATGATGATGCAAGATGGGGTCAAAGGGTTAAAGGGAAGTTAAAGGGAAGTTCTATTAAGTGAAGTTCTATTCAAGTGAAAACTATTAACCATAATCACACACAGCGTATTGGCAGAATAGTCTGTGGGAAAAAAACAGCATGGCTGATCCATAGATATTTTTACGTTATAAATCATTTAATCACAATTAATTATTTAACCAGATCAAGAGAATAGTTTCCCCTCCGGAGGCATCTGCCCCCCCCCCCCCCCCCCCCCCCCCCCCACACACACAAAGAAAAGACAGATATGGTTAAAACACACATTCTACCATATGCTTACGTTACATTTATATTGAATGATGTAAGTGTATTTGATGGGAGAGGCTATATGGACACGCCTGGTGCCCAAATTGATGACGTGAAGGACGAATTGGGAAAAGTGGAATCGGTCAGAACGACCAGGAGCTATGTTGAAAAAAAAGTGCAAAAGGAGAAAGCTCTGTGGCTCTACAAGATATCCACATATGTGGAAAGCTATGATTTTCAGAGTAGGGCACCGGTTAAAGCTGTCATCGCTGGTGTCTCGTTGGATATAAAGGCTGTGTGGTTTATGGATAACATGCCAGGAGTGGTAGACGTATGTAGCTTGACTTGAATGATAGGAGCAAAGTCTATCAGTTTTACTTTCGTTTGATGAAGTGATTCTCCCGACTTATGTAAAACTTGGGTATTTGAGATATGCGGTGAGACTGTATGTACAGAAGCCGCTGCAGTGTTACAGCTTGTTTCTGTAATTGTGATGGGAATCACGTTCCAGTTCCCAGAGTGCCCTGTAAAAACGAAGGAGGTCGCAGTAGCTAGGATCAGGGCTATCCAGCAGGACTCCTATGTGGAGGCAGTGAAAATAGCTGAAGGAGTGAGTAGTAGAGAGGAGATGGTAGGTGATGCTCCACAGTCTGCAGTGAATGCCATGCAGGAGAAGGATCCCGACACACAAACAGTGAAGAAGGTGGACTTTGTTGCGTTTATAGCACAAGTGATGAATTGCACTAGTCAAATGAATAAAACAATCTAAGAAGCTAGATATCATTGTGAAGGCGGCAAATAGATTTCTGGATATTCAGGACTTGACAGCCAAAATGTTACGGGGAGTACTGAATGGCCGAGGTTCCCCCTTCCCAAGTTCCTGAATCTGTGTAGGGATCTGAAAATACATTCAAATCTGACTGAAGGAGTAAACATTTTTTTAAATGATATATTATTTTTTAAATTCAGGGTAGTAGAGTGAATTTTGGTTAGTGTTTTTGGTAATTAGTATGTATTTGTTCATCCAAAACAGCTTTGTTTTTTGGGATATATTTTTTTTACTACCTCGTACAGCAGGTGGCAGCAATACACCTTATGAGAGTAGTCAGCTAATAAACCTTGAAGAAGAAATTGATGACTTATGTCGCACAGATGAGCATTGATTGGAACACATCCTACAAAAAAGGTACTCTGAGTGCTGGGAACATGAACAAAATCTGAATACAAGCTTTGGGTGGATAGGCAATGGCATGGCGAGAGAGATGGGGTTGTTTGGGAGGGAGTTTAGCCCCTCTGTGGTTCGTCCTCCATTTCCCACCTTGGTTGCTCCCTCTGACAGTGATAGATCTAGGGTTGCTTGAGAGGGTAAGATATGTTGAGGAAGGAATAGATTCAGTTGTAAGTGAACACTTAAGAACGCAATACTATGCTTTCTTGAATATATTCACACATGGGTCTAAGGACCTAAAACAGGGAGGACAGGTGCAGCTTTTAGTGTTCCTGAGTTTGAGGTTACAGTGGGAAACAGATCATTTATCTGTTTACACAACAAAGTTGCTGGACATACTCTTGGCTGCAGAGTGGGTGGAGGAGGTGAGGCCAGACGGTAGTCATCTGCTCTCACTGCTGTACAGCACTGAAAAGATTCAATTAATCTGTGTCTCGGCGCATACAGGATTGTATGAGGGTTTGCAGAGCTTGTATAGGGTGAGACAGATGGGGGTATTTGTGATGATCCTCGGTACCAGCTCATGTGGGAGAAGAGGGGAATGAGGAGGTGGATGTTATCGCCAAGCAGGCTCTTATACATCCTAACGTTGAGATGAAATTAAAATCAGTAAAGCAGAAGCCAAGGGGTTGATAAAAACAGTGGTTAAAAACAAATGGCAAGAGTTGTGGAAAAGGGAGGGAAAGGGATGACAGCTGTATAAGATCCAGGAAAAGGTGGGGGCATGGAGGTTCTCAGGCAGAGAGAGATGGGAGGAAAGTGTAGTCACAAGGCTGAGACTGGGACACACAAGGCTCAATAGTACATTGAAATTGGTGGGGAACCATCCGACTGGGAGGAGTGATCAGGGCCGGTCCTTGCCATTCTGTTGCCCTTGGCGAGACCAAAAATTGCTGGCTATGATTGGTTCAGATTTTGTCCGGACCGGACTAAAAACCAATGTCCGTGGATGTGGAAATCAAGGCCGGTCCGGACTGCACCAAAAATTATGTCCAAAAGGCACCGGCGTCAGGTCCATGCTTATTGAGGAGTAGCCTACAGTGTTGCCTGAAATTGAATTTTATGAATGAATGCCATGATCACGACAATGGGGTGAAACACCTGGACAGTTGTGATGGTACATTCCATATTTTCCATTTTACTTTGACCTGTCTTGTTTTTAGAATATGTTGTTTGTTAACATGAAAGCACATTTTTGAATTGATTGGGAGCCATTTAGGTTAGGCTATTTGTTCGGAGAAACCTGCACGATGTACAAAGTGTCCATCTCATTACAGTTTGTTTTCCCTATCACGTATGAATTGTCTTTTTACCTTGTTTTTTCAACCAGTCCAGTTGGAGGCGGCAATACACCTTTTGGGGTTATAGTCAGCCATAACATCCACAGAAGAAGAAGAAGGAGAGTGGAGAGGAATGGATTCGGTTCAGTCAGCTGTCCTGAGCCTTTCCCAGCTAGCTAGTTTATGCTGGCTAGAAGGATGGCGCTAGTTAAAACGTGTAGTATTGGTCACCATCTGGAACGACAAGCCGGTGTGAATGACCAGTGCACTTGCTTAACCGGGCAGCTAACGTGGCCAATTTGTTCCATCCCACTTAATAATATTTTGAGTAGGAAAGCAGCCTAGACGTGAAATAACTTGTAATATTGGTATATATCTGGATGTCCCCGTAATACAGTATACTGCTCAATTTGGGAGAGTATGTTTACTGTATGAGTGTTACCTTGATGTTATAGGTAGACCCTGGTAAGAAGAGATTGAGAAGGGTCTCAGGGATGTCCAGGTGTTTGGTCACCTCTTTGAAGGTGGGGTCTGGATATGGACACACCTCTTTGTACCTATTAAATTAAATAGAAACAACTTTATTTAAAACACCAGATGATATACAAACAACTTTATTTAGAAGTAAATAGTGGTGGAATATCAACACCCTATTCCCCCCCTTATAGTGTTATTCCCCTAATAGTGTTCCAGGAGAAGGCTTAATCTGGGTCTACATCATATGGCTCCTTACCTGATGACATAACCGTCGACAAGGCTTAATCTGGGTCTACATCATATGGCTCCTTACCTGATGACATAACCGTCGACAAGGCTTAATCTGGGTCTACATCATATGGCTCCTTACCTGATGACATAACCGTCGACGCGGGAGTCAGAGGGCATGGTCCAAGACAGAAGGATCCCATTGGAGCCCACCCTCTCCCCCTCAAGATTGGTGGGAGGGGATGTTGGGGCTGGGAGAAAAGGAGGAAGAGGAAATGAGAAGAGACGAGACGAGAACTGTTAAGGCCATATTCCCCAAAATCTCCTAAAAATCTGATATATGTGACATCAGAAAGAATCCAATCCATACTTATACTGCCAAAACTAGGAAGTCCTGTCAACACATTGGGAGGATGGTGAGAGACATTGTGAAAGATACTGTTGTTGTTTGCTATTGGTACAACCAGCTGGGTGTTTGTGTGTGTGTGTGTGTGTGTGTGTGTGTGTGTGTGTGGGGGGGGGGGGCTATGGCATTTCACTGACATTCACTACAGCATCATTCATTCTACTTAGCAAGGCTAGTGTTACCACACACACACACACACAAACGTGCACACACCTACCTACAAACACACATACACCTACACACCGCACGCACATAAACCTACACACACCTACAAACGCACACACACACAGGGTGGGAGATAATAAACATTAGCAGCCATTATCAGCAGAGGGCAGCAGCAGAACAGACCCAATGATTCCTCAGAGCAGACCACTATCATTTCAGCTGTAACACATCTCACCAGTCTTGTTGGTGTTGATTATACGGCTGACCGGTGGGCTGAGGTTGGAGGAGGAGGCGGCGGTCACCATGACCGTAAAGACTGTTTGAGGACTCAGACTGGATACGTCAGCCTGAGGAGAGACTACATGATCAGAACATGACCACAACCACAACACAACTACAGTATGTGGTTGTAGATGTGTGTGTGTGTGTGGAGCAGTCTAACCTGTGAGTGTGTGTATCCCAGGTAGAAGGTGATGATCAGGAGAAGAGTGATGGCCATGCTGAAGCTAGCCCAGTTATCCCAGTTAGCTGTTAGCCCAGTTACCAGTTAGCCTAGTTACCAGTTAGCTGTTAGCCCAGTAAGCCCAATTAGCTGTTAGCCCAGTTAGCTGTTTGCTGGTCAGAGGCAGCAGGTTAGAGAGAAAGAGGCAATGTCAGCTCAATGTTAGAGGGCTTAGCACCATTGTTCAATCCAATGTTGCAATTTAGCTACAGCAGGTCACAGTGTTACAGCAGTTTAGATCTTAGAGCCGTTGTCCAGGCCTAACGTAGTAACCCAGTCCACAGTTAGCGACAGTTAGCCACGGTTAGCAGGTTAGATTCAACGATATTCAGGGCAGTACATGCCACCATAATGTAGAAACAATTAGAGCAGGAAAGTTACAATAGTAGTAGTCCAGTCTTATGATAGCAACAGGTTAGCTACAGCAGTAGTAGTTGTAGTCCAGGTCTGGTAGTAACCCAGTCCACCGTTAGCAGTCATTCAGTGGTCAGCAGTTAGCCGGTTAGGTCAGAGAGAGGCAGGGCAGTGTGTACACCATAACTCCATGCAGGAGAGCAGCTTCACCAAATGAATGATTCAGGGTTGAGCTCAGGAGGTCTACCTAATAAATAATGAGCTCTATTACTCAACCTGTGTGTGTATGTGTATGCGTTTGTGTTAGGTTACGCTGGGGGTATCTGACACCTGGCTGCTGAGCAAGGTCGGGAAGGGGTGGGATCTGGGTGAGGGAGAGGTATGTGTTAGTATACGTGTGTGTGTGTGTGTCTCCATAACTCACTTGTGTTGATGTTTACAGAAGCAGATTAACTCCTGTCTCCACTTCTACTGATAACATCTACTGTGTAATAGCTTCTGTGTGTGTGTGTTTACCTGTATGAGTCTGTCGACTGTGCGGTAGACAGAGACAGCTCCTTGGTTGGGCAGCAGGCTGACGAGGTACTGGTCCACACACCCCTCTGACTGCTCCCAACGCAGAGAGAAGTTCTGAGCAGACACACTAACCACATTTACACCACGCACACGGCCCGGCACTAAGGGATACAGAGAGAGAGAAAGATAAAAAGAGAGGGGGGGATAGATGGAGGGACACAGAGAGAGAGAGAGAAATATTTTATGCACGTGTATAACTTATTGAGAGACCCCTGCTTAAACCCATGCTTAAAATCAGGGAAGTTGTGGTCAGAGTAATGTAGTTTTGTGTTACAGTCAGGTACCTGTGGTAACAGTCAGGGAGGCAGCTGTCCCTGCCTCTCCTCGTCTAATGCGCTCCACGCTCATGTTGTACATACAGCCATCCCTCAACCCAGTTACTGTAGCAACCTGCCTCTCCTTGGAGACCTCTATCGTATGTGCTTGCGAGCCATTTCCAACAGTTACCCTGTGGAAGTCAAACTGGCCAATGGCAGCGTCCCACCTCACCACGGCACAGGAAGAGTTAACATAGAGCAGAGAGAGGGAACACACACCGGCCGGACCTGCATCAGACAAACACACACGTTAATATAACATCTGAATATGAGATTAGATGAGCTCTGTCTCAGTCTCTGACTCTCCACAGCTGAGGGTCAAAGGTTACTACTAGGAGCTCTGATATGGCCCTGATATGGCTAGCCACATTAAGTGTTGCCACAAGAGGTTGATTTGTGTGTGTATGTGTCTTACGTGTGGAGAACTGTGTAGTGACAGGCTGGCTGAAGTCTGATACCAGCAGGCTCAGGACGGTGATGTCATAATCTGATCCTGGGGTCAAACCTCCTACCTGGAGACTGTTGCTATGAACCCCCATCTCACGACATGATGACTTGTCCCCAGACAGACACAACAGCAGCTAAGGAGAACACACAGACACAAACACATGTACACACACAATCGGACAAAACATTTGGTGACAAAATCAAATGTTGGTGTTTGTTGGAAAGTTGTGTTTGGGCAGTGATAAACCACAAATCAACGACACAGAGCGAACAGCGTGTCTGTTTTATTTGGACGGAATTTATTCTCAATAGTATACAGTAAGTCAAGGGTTCTCAAAGTGAGGTATGCGGGGGTTTGCGACCAGAAAAAAAAAATATATATACAGTCAAAAGTTTGGACACACTTACTCATTCAAAGGTTTTTCTTTATTTTTACTATTGTTTACATTGTTGAATAATGGTGAAGACATAAAAACTATGAATTAACACATATTGAATCATGAAGTAACCAAAAAAGTGTTAAAAAATCTAAATAGATATATATTTGAGATTCTTCAAAGTAGCCACCCTTTGCTAAGATGACAGCTTGGCACACTCTTGGCATTCTCTAAACCAGCTTCACCTGGAATGCTTTTCCAGCAGTCTTGAAGGAGTTCCCACAAATGCTGAGCACTTGTTGACTGCTTTTCCTTCACTCTGCAGTCAACTCATCCCAAACCATCTCAATTGGGTTGAGGTCGGGTGAATGTGGAGGCCAGGTCATCTGATGCAGCACTCCATCACTCTCCTTCTTGGTCAGATAGCCTTTACACAGCCTGGAGGTGTGTTGGATCATTGTCCTGTTGAAAAACAAATGATAGTCACACTAAGTGCAAACGAGATGGAATTGCGTATCGCTGCAGAATGCTGTGGTAGCCATGCTGGTTAAGTGTGCCAGCAAAGCACCCCAACACCATCACACCTCCTCCATGCTTAACGGCGCCACACATGCAGAGATCATCCGTTCACCTACTCTGCATCTCACAAAGACACGGTGGTTGGAATCAAAAATCTCAAATTTGGACTCATCAGCCCAAAGGACAGATTTCCACCGTTCTAACGTCCTAGTGGTTAGAGCGTTCGGCCAGTAACTAGAAGGTTGTTGGATCGAATCCCCGCGCTGACAAGGTAAAAATCTGTAGTTCTGCCCCTGAGCAAGGCACTTAATCCACTGTTCCCTGGCGCCAAAGACGTGGATGTCAATTTAAGCAGCCCCCCCCCCACACCTCTCTGATTCAGAGGGGTTGGGTTAAATGCGGAAGACACATTTCAGTTGAATGGATTCAGTTGTACAACTGAGTAGGTATCCCCCTTTCCCATTGCTCGTGTTTCTTGGCCAAAGTAAGTCTCTTCTTACTATTGGAAGGCCTGATTCACGCATTCTCTTCTGAACAGTTGATGTTGAGATGTGTCTGTTACTTGAACTCCGTGAAGCATTTATTTGGGTTGCAATTTCTGAGGTGCAGTTAACTCTAATGAACTTATCTTCTGCAGCAGAGGTCTTCTTGTCTATGTCTTCTTTCCATGTGGCAGTACTCATGTGAGCCAGTTTCATCATAGCACTTGAAGAAACTTTGAAAGTTCATGACATTTTCCAGATTGACTGACCTTCATGTCTTAAAGTGATGGTGGCCTGTCGTTTCTCTTTGCTTATTTGAGCTGTTCGTGCCATAATATGGACTTGGTCTTTTACCAAATAGGGCTATCTTCTGTATACCAACCCTACCTTGTCACAACACAACTGATTGTCTCAAACGCATTAAGATGGAAAGAAATTCCACAAATTAACTTTTAACAAGGCTCACCTGTTAACTGAAATGCATTCCATGTGACTACCTCATGAAGCTGGTTGAGAGAATGCCAAGAGTGTGCAAAGCTGTCATCAAGGCAAAGGGACGCTACTTTGAAGAATCTCAAATATTTTTAAACACTTTTTTTGGTTACTACATGATTCCATGTGTTATTTCATAGTTTTGATGTCTTCACTATTATTCTACAATGTAGAAAGTAGTAAAAATACAGAAAAACCCTGGAATGAGTAGGTGTGTCCAAACTTTGGACAGGTGCTGTATATATTTGTAAACTGGGTGGTTCACCAATCACCTGAATGCTGATTGGCTGACAGCCGTGGTATATCAGACCGTATACCATGCGAATGACAAAATATTTATTTTTACTGCTCTAATTACATTGGTAACCAGTTTATGGTAACCAGCAAGAACCACCCTTAGCCATGGTACAGTATAAATACAAAAAGGTGTATCTTAACGCTACAGCATACCAAATTTGTGGCAACAGTTTGCGGCCCTTTCCTGTTTCAGCATAACAATGCCCCCATGCACAAAATGAGGTCCATACAGAAATGGTTTGTTGAGATCGGTGTGGAAAAACTTGACTGGCCTGCACAACCCCATCGAACACCTTTGGGATGAAGGACTTTTAGTCATGTAGTGTATATTAGCCATATACCACACCTCCTCGAGCCTTATTGCTTAAATATGTAAATTATGTAAAAATATATATACACTACATGGCCAAAAGTATATGGACAGCTGCTCGTCGAACTACTCATTCCAAAATCATGGGCAGTAATATGGAGTTGGTCCCCCATGTGCTGCTTGAACAGCCTTCACTCTTCTGGGAAGGATTTTCACTAGATGTGGGAACATAGCTGTGGGGATTTGCTTTCATTCAGCCACAAGAGCATTGGTGAGGTCGGGCACTGATGTTGGGCGATTAGGACTGGCTGATGTTGGAACAGCTCTTGCTGAGCCACTCAAGGACATTCAGAGACTTGTCCCGAAGCCACTCCTGCGTTGTCTTGGCTGTGTACTTAGGGTCATTGTCCTGTTGGAAGGTGAACCTTCACCCCAGCCTAAGGTCATGGAGCAGGTTTCATTAAGGATCTCTCTGTACTTTGCTCCATTCATCTTTCCCTCGATCCTAACTAGTCTCCCCACAGCATGATGCTGCCACCACCATGCTTCACCGTAGGGATTGTGCCAGGTTTCCTCCAGACGGGACACTTCAGGCCAAAGAGCCTAACCCTAACCCTAACCCTAACCTTGGTTTCGTCAGACTACAGAATCTTGTTTCTCATGGTCTGAGAGTCCTTTTTAGGTGCCCTTTGGCAAATTCCAAGCAGGCTTTCATGTGCCTTTTACTGAGGAGTGGCTTCCGTCTCAGCTATCTGGCAACCATAAAGGCCTGATTGGTGGAGTGCTGCAGAGATGCTTGTCCTTCTGGAAGGTTCTCCCATCTCCACAGAGGAACTCTGGAGCTCTGTCAGAGTGACCATCTGTACTTGGTCACCTCCCTGACCAAGGCCCTTCTCAGTTTGGCCGAGTCTTGGTGGTTCCAAACTTCTTCCATTTAAGATTGACTGAGGCCACTGTGTTCTTGGACCTTCAATGCTGCAATACTTTTTTGTTACTCATCCCCAAATGTGTGCCTTGACACAATCCTGTCTCGGAGCTCTACAGACAATTCCTTCGACCACATGGCTTAGTTTTTGCTCTGACATGCACTGTCAACTGTGGGATCTTATATAGACAGGTGTATGCCTTTCCAAATCATGTCTAATCAATTGACTTTACCACAGGTGGACTCCAAGTTGTAGAAAAATCTCAAGGAGGATCACTGGATACCCAATTGTCATACTTGAGTAAAAGTATAGATACCTTAATAGAAAGTTACTCAAGTAAAAGTAAAAGTCACCCAGTAAAATACTACTTGAATAAAAGTCTAAAAGTATTTGGTTCTAAATATAAAGTAAAAGTATAACTCATTTAAAATTCCTTCTATTAAGCAAAGCAGCAGCACCATTTTCTTGTTTAATGGATAGCCAGAGGCACACTCCAACTCACACATAATTTACAAAAGACGCATTTGTGCGATGAGACAAGGATATCCCTGCCGGCCAAACCCTCCCTAACCCGGACGACGCTGGGCCAATTGTGCGCCGCCCCATTGGCCTCCTGGTCACGGCCGGCTGCGACAGAGCCTGGACTCAAACCCAGAATCTCTAGTGGCACAGCTAGCACTGCGATGCAGTGCCTTAGACCACTGCGCCACTCGGGAGGCTCAACTTATTTTTTAATACATAAATGCACTGTAATTTAAGCTTTAACCCTCCTATTATGTTGCGGGTCAATTTGACCCATTCCCACTTTGAGTTGTCTAAAATACTAGTTAAACTCTCCATGAAATTAAAGGACTTTTCCAAATTTAGGGTCAGGAACCTAACTTCAAAATGTGGACACGCTGATGTGTTGTGGAATCTCTGTGTAGATTTTGTATACAAACATGATGTTGTGGGTCATTTTGACCCGGAGATATTTCCACAGGTCCAAAATAAACAAGTGTTTTTGATGTGTTTTGTTTTGACTGGTTCTGGTTGCATTTTTATAATTATGTTTGGGTGTAAACGACTTTCCCAAACTTCTCCTTCTCAGTGTGAGAGCAGCAGATCTCTGACACAGACTCAAAAATGAGCTCCAAACAGAAAGTGCCTGTTTTTGAGAAAGGAAATACGTTTAACAAAGAATTCTTAAATATAGAGTTTTTGAAATCAAATGTTCTTGTATTTCTTCTTTCTGAATGGTCTGACAAAACAAAATAACGTTTTGGCAGTTTTTTCTTAATTCTTAACAACTGTCTTGAGTGTGTTTAAACTGTAAGGGGTCAATCTGAACCATACCACTATTAACGTAAATATTTTTCAGCAAAGCACAAGGGTTGAATGGCAAATCAGCAGTTGAAACAATAACAAAGCAATTTACCCACTACTGTTTCTTTAAAAAGCTGAGGGATGGGGCTGGAGAAATGTAATCACTCTCAAATTCATAGACAGAGATATGGACGTAAGACTGACCATCCTTGATATCAAAATTATAGTTTTAACCAAGTTTTGAGGCTATACAGTGTTTGTTTATATGTGCTTTGTTTACAAAGCTTATTTTTGGGCACAATTCATGAGTCATTTATAAATTGTATTCTTCAAGAATCAATGGCTACATATCATAAAATTATAAGTACAAAAATGTATGTAGAAACTGCTGATTGCCCCTTTAAAACTGCAAACTTTTCTTTCTGCCTCATGGAAACATTTGTGTAATGCAGATTATTAGCTTTAAAGCTGCACCAACAAAAAAAATCTCTCTGTCCTATGACAAAATGAGGGGGTCCCTGATGAATTTGCTTTCGCACTAAGTCACAAACTTCCAGCAGTAAGTATGTGCGTGAGTGTGTGTGTTTGTGTGTGTGCGTGCATGCGTGCGTGCATGCGTGCCTGTATAGTGCTTGGTCATTCTCCCTGGCGTTGGCTCTGGGGGGGGTCATACATCTTTAAAGTGCAGGTAACCAGAGCTGCTCTGTGCTGACGACAGTCGCTAGGCAACCAGAGTGTGTTCTCTGAAAGTCTGCAGGTGAGTTTTACTTGACCCCCCCGTCCTGCTTCCTCTTATAAAGAACTAATTCTGTATGTGTGTGTGTGTGCGTGCGTGCGTGCGTGTGTGGGTGTGCACGCATATGTGTGTGTAACTGTGCGCAAAGGGATTAATATTTATGGGTAAACTGAGACAGCTGTTGCTAATAACAAATCATAGAGAAAAGAGGAGAAGAAAAGAAAAGGAGGAGCAGAGTAGATAGGAGAAGGAGAGAGGTTAAGGAAGAGGATAGGATGGTGTCCTACCTTGTACCCCTCCACGCCCCCTGCTGGGGCTCCCCAGCTCACAAACACTGATGAGGTCACATCCTCTTCGACCAGCAGCACTTCCCGTGGGGCTCCTGGGACTAGAGGGAAACACCAGTCAGGACATCTGTTGTCATATCATTCATTCAACATTCACTTCACTGCTCTCCACCATCGGAATTAATTGTTCTGGGTTTGCTGTGTGTGTGTGTGTGTGTGTGTGTGCGTGTGTGTGTGTGTGTGTGTGTGTGTGTGTAATAAGTAGTGTGTGTGATGTGTTGTGGAGCTGTGTGTACAGTGCAGGTGTGTGTGAATATGTGTGTGTTTGCATGTATGTGTGTGTGAAAATACATTAATAAATTACATTTTTTCTTGACCTTGACATTAACCTGGAACATATACTGGGGATAAACTCTGAACACCTCATTTCCTACTGGAACCTCCCAAGATGGGTCACTACTGCTGCCAGCCAAATATGTGTATGTGTGTGTGTCCATAACTCACTGGTGTTGAAGTCTACAGAAGCCGGTGTACTCCTCCTCTCTCCATTGCTGCTGATAACATATACTGTGTAATAGCTTCCTGGGGAAAGGTCCTCAAACCTGTAAGACCTACACACAAACATGCACAAACATGCGCGCACACACACACAGCCAGTGTTACCCAACAACAAGTGGAAGCTGGACCAGCCAATAAGGACACATTGTGCCAGGGGGCTAGGACTCACCATGGCTCCTGGACTGAGAGGTTCAGCTGCTGATTGGATGTTTGGTTTATGATTGACAGGATGAAGCCTTTGACAACGTCCCTGGCCTGGGTCCAGCCAACTGTCACAGACGATGTGGTCCTACTGAGGACTGATACCATCACTGGACTGGGAGCTAACACACACACACAAATGCTGATCAATAAGAACCAGAGAGACCGGGGGTGTGTGTGTGTAAGTGTGTGTGTGTGTGTGTGTGTGTGTGCGTACCTGTAGTGATGCTGAGTGTGACAGGGGGGCTGTCTGTGAAGGACTCTTTCTCCGTCCTCAGAGAGAAGTGGTACAGCCTGCCTGGTAGCAACCCAGAGAACACTGCCCTCGGAACACACACCTTCTGGACCTAACACACATATACAGTTGTGGCCAAAGGTTTTGAGAATGACACAAATATTAATTTCCACAAAGTTTTCTGCTTCAGTGTCTTTAGATATTTTTGTCAGATGTTACTATGGAATACTGAAGTATAATTACAAGCATTTCATAAGTGTCAAAGGCTATTATTGACAATTACATGAAGTTGATGCAAAGAGTCAATATTTGCAGTGTTGACCCTTCTTTTTCAAGACCTCTGCAATCCCCCTGGCATGCTGTCAATTAACTTCTGGGCCACATCCTGACTGATGGCAGCCCATTCTTGCATAATCAATGCTTGGAGTTTGTCAGAATTTTTGGGTTTTTGTTTGTCCACCCGCCTCTTGAAGATTGACCACAAGTTCTCAATGGGATTAGGGTCTGGGGAGTTTCCTGGCCATGGACGCAAAATATTGATGTTTTGTTACCCGAGCAACTTAGTTATCACTTTGCCTTATGACAAGGTGCTCCATCATGCTGGAAAAGGCATTGTTCGTCACCAAACTGTTCCTGAATGGTTGGGAGAAGTTGCTCTCGGAGGATGTGTTGGTACCATTCTTTATTCATGGCTGTGTTCTTAGGCAAAATTGTGAGTAAGCTCACTCCCTTGGCTAAGAAGCAACCCCACACATGAATGGTCTCAGGATGCTTTACTGTTGGCATGACACAGGACTGATGGTAGCGCTCACCTTGTCTTCTCCGGACAAGCTTTTTTCCGGATGCCCCAAACAATCGGAAAGAGATTCATCAGAGGAAATAACTTTACCCCAGTCCTCAGCAGTCCAATCCCTGTACATTTTGCATAATATCAGTCTGTCCCTGATGTTTTTCCTGGAGAGAAATGGCTTCTTTGCTGCCCTTCTTGACACCAGGCCATCTTCCAAAAGTCTTTGCCTCATTGTGCGTGCAGATGCACTCACACCTGCCTGCTGCCATTCCTGAGCAAGCTCTCTACTGGTGGTGCCCCGATCCCGCAGCTGAATCAACTTTAGGAGACGGTCCTGGCGCTTGCTGGACTTTCTTGGGCGCCCTGAAGCCTTCTTCACAACAATTGAACCGCTCTCCTTGAAGTTCATGATGATCCGATAATTGGTTGATTTAGGTGCAATCTTACTGGCAGCAATATCCTTGCCTGTGAAGCCCTTTTTGTGTAAAGTAATGACGACGGCACGTGTTTCCTTGCAGGTAACCATGGTTGACAGAGGAAGAACAATGATTCCAAGCACCACCCTCCTTTTGAAGCTTCCATTCTGTTATTCGAACTCAATCAGCATGACAGAGTGATCTCCAGCCTTGTCCTTATCAACACTCACACCTGTGCTAACGAGAGAATCCCTGACATGATGTCAGCTGGTCCTTTTGTGGCAGGGCTGAAATGCAGTGGAAATGTTTTTGGGGGATTCAATTCATTTGCATGGCAAAGAGGGACTTTGCAATTCATCTGATCACTCTTCATAACATTCTGGAGTATATTCAAATTGCCATCATACAAACTGAGGCAGCAGACTTGGTGAAAATTAATATTTGTGTCATTCCCAAAACTTTTGGCCACGACTCTACTGTAAACCCATTATATAGACACTCCACCACATAAACCCATTATATAGACACTCGACCACATAAAACCACTCTATAGACACTCCACCACATAAACCCATTCTATAAACACTCCACCACAGAAACCCATTCTATAGACACTCCACCACATTAACCCATTATATAGACACTCGACCACATAAAACCACTCTATAGACACTCCACCACATAAACCCATTCTATAAACACTCCACCACATAAACCCATTATATAGACACTCCACCACATAAACCCATTCTATAGACACTCCACCACATAAACCCATTCTATAGACACTCCACCACATAAACCCATTCTATAGACACTCCACCACATGAACCCATTCTATAGACACTCCACCACATAAACCCATTCTATAAACACTCCACCACAGAAACCCATTCTATAGACACTCTACCACATAAACCCATTCTATAGACACTCCACCACATAAACCCATTCTATAAACACTCCACCACATGAACCCATTCTATAGACACTCCACCACATTAACCCATTCTATAGACACTCCACCACATGAACCCATTCTATAGACACTCCACCACATAAACCCATTCTATAGACACTCCACCACATAAACCCATTCTATAAACACTCCACCACATCAACCCATTCTATAGACACTCCACCACATAAACCCATTCTATAAACACTCCACCACATAAACCCATTCTATAGACACTCCACCACATAAACCCATTCTATAAACACTCCACCACATAAACCCATTCTATAGACACTCCACCACAGAAACCCATTCTATAGACACTCCACCACATAAACCCATTCTATAGACACTCCACCACAGAAACCCATTCTATAGACACTCCACCACAGAAACCCATTCTATAGACACTCCACCACATAAACCCATTCTATAAACACTCCACCACATCAACCCATTCTATAGACACTCCACCACATAAACCCATTCTATAAACACTCCACCACATAAACCCATTCTATAGACACTCCACCACATAAACCCATTCTATAGACACTCCACCACATAAACCCATTATATACTGTAGACACTTGACCACATACATGCACACACACCCTGCTGCCGTACCATGAGTGTGTGGTGACAGTTGAGACAGATGACTTCATAGTTGTGTCCGTGTCCAGAGGCTGGATCCCACAGCATCTCTACTGACGACTCTGTTACTGAGCCCTCTCTCACAGTACTGGGAGATGCCAGGCCTACACATACAGTTGAAGTCAGAAGTTTACATACACTTAGGTTGGAGTCATTAAAACTCATTTTTCAACCACTCCACAAATCTCTTTTTAACAAACTATAGTTTTGGCAAGTCGGTTAGGACATCTACTTTGTGCATGACACAAGTCATTTTTCCAACAATTGTTTACAGACAGATTATTTCACTTATAACTCACTGTATCACAATTCCAGTGGGTCAGAAGTTTACATACACTAAGTTGACTGTGCCTTTAAACAGCTTGAAAAATTCCAGAAAATGATGTCATGATAGGCTAATTGACATAGTTTCAGCCAATTGGAGGTGTACCTGTGGATGTAGTTCAAGGCCTACCTTCAAACTCAGTGCCTCTTTGCTTCATGGGAAAATCAAAAGAAATCAGCCAAGACCTCAGAAAAAGTCTGGTTTATCCTTGGGAGCAATTTCCAAATGCCTGAAGGTACCACGTTCATTTGTACAAACAATAGTACGCAATTATAAACACCATGGGACCAAGCAGCTGTCATACCGCTCAGGAAAGAGACTCGTTCTTTCTCCTGGAGAGGAGTTCGAAAAGTGCAAATCAATCCCAGAACAACAGCAAAGGACCTTGTGAAGATGCTGGAGGAAACAGTTACAAAAGTATCTATATCCACAGTAAAAGTCCTATATCGACATAACCTGAAAGGCCGCTCAGCAAGGAAGAAGCCACTGATCCAAAACCACCATAAAAAAGCCAGACTAAGGTTTGCAACTGCACATGGGGACAAAGATCGTACTTTTTGGAGAAATGTCCTCTGGTCTGATGTCTGATGAAACAAAAATATAACTATTTGGCCATAATGACCATTGTTATGTTTGGAGGTAAAAGGGGGAAGCTTGCAAGCCACGGGGGTGGCAGCATCATGTTTTGGGGGTGCTTTGCTGCAGCAGGGACTGGTGCACTTCACAAAATAGATGGTATCATAAGGGAGGAAAGGTATGTGGATATATTGAAGCAACATCTCAAGACATCAGTCTGGATGTTAAAGCTTAGTTGCAAATGGGTCTTCCAAATGGACATTGACCCCAAGCATACTTCCAAAGTTGTAGCAAAATGGCTTAAGGACAACAAAGACAAGGTATTGGAGTGGCCATCACAAAGCCCTGACCTTAATCCTATAGAAAATTTGTGGGCAGAACTGAAAAAGTGTGTGCGAGCAAGGAGGCCTACAAACCTGACTCAGTTACACCAGCTCTGTCAGGAGGAATGGGCCAAAATTCACCTAACTTATTGTGGGAAGCTTGTGTAAGGCTACCCAAAACATTTGACCCAAGTTAAACAATTTAAAGGCAATGCTACCAAATACTAATTGAGTGTATGTAAACTTCTGACCCACTGGGAATGTCATGAAATAAATAAAAGGTGAAATAAATCATTCTCTACTATTATTCTGATATTTCACATTCTTAAAATAAAGTGGTGATCCTAACTGACCTAAGACAGGGCATTTTTACTAGGATTAAATGTCAGGAATTGTGAAAAACTGAGTTTAAATGTATTTGGCTGAGGTGTATGTAAACTTCCGACTTCAACTGTACGTACACACACACTTCATCACCCACAAAATCATCTGAGGAGATGTTTGTGTGTACTCACTTGTCCTGAGTGTGTGTGTTTGGTATGCTGGTCCGGTCCTGTGACGGCTGGTGCTGTAGACACTGAAATGGTACTCCTCCCCTGGAGTCAGGCTGCCAATTGTTACTGTGTGCTTACCTGGGGGGAATGGCCACCAATCGCACACACCCTTACACACACACACACCCTCACACACTCCCTTACACACACACACCCTCACTCCATCACACACACCCAGTACTGGTCTCTGGACATACAGAACCACAGAACTGCTTCCTACCGAGAGAGGGACGGCTGCCTGCACGGGCCCAGGCTCTACACAAAGACAGGAACACACACACACACAATGAGAAAGAGATACACACAGTATGATGGAGCAGCACCAACATTTGTTGAAACTTCAACTTGAAGACACACGTCTCTGTGGGCCTACCTGTTCTGTATGTGGTGTTGATCTCTTGGCTCATGTTCTCTCCTCTCACTGAAGCCACACCCACCTCGTAGTTCTGCCCTGGACTGAATATGGCCAGGAACACACACCTGGACTCATTTACCCACAGTTCCATGGGGCGGGCCTGGCTGACGGGGCGTAGCCTAACATAGTACCCATCAGGGCTTTCACCTGACGGGGCGGACCAGCACGCTGTCAGATTCTCCCCTCTGCTAGACACAACCACACCACCTGGGGGGCTCACCGCTACCAACACACACACACACACACACACACACACACACACGCACACGCACACGCACACGCGCACACACTCATTCAACATTATCATTAAAAAACAAGTACACCCGAAGTGTGTACACAAACACAGACTTTCATACCAGTGTATAGGGTCAGTTCCTCCCCTCCACAGCTCTCCACACCGTGTTCTGTGACGGAGTCAACTCTGACCTTGTACTTCCTGAACCCCTCCAGTCCTGCAATCACAGCGGACCTGGCGCTACTAGCCACAACCATTCTCGTCTCCAGGCCTGAGGATACACCCTCCCAGCGAACCAGAAAGTTCCACCGCACAGCATGCTGGGAGTCTGGGGCTGTCCAGCTTACTGTGATCTGACTGGCTGTCACATTGCTAATGGTGATGTTTCGAGGGGGAAGGGGCCGTGTGTGACAAGTCTGCGTGCTCCCCAGGCTCCATGCGGCCCCAGTAAGGTGGGAGGCTCTGAGGGACAGAGAGTAGACCTTGCCTGGGTACAGGCCTGGCACTTTCAGCCCTCTGGAGAATAGAGACACTGGGACTCGACCTGCAGTCCTCCTCTCCTTCTCTTCCCCATGTTTTTCCTCCTTTTCCTCCTCTTCTTGGTATTGGACATAGAGCTGGGGGGCAGGGTGAGAGGAGTTTACGAATGTGAGGTCACTCCAGTGAAGCTCTGCATCTCTCTCTGTTACCTCCACCAGGTGAAAGTTGAATAAAGGAGGGAGGAGAGGGACTGAGAGAGAGAGAGAGAGAAAGAGAGAGAGAGAGAGAGAGAGAGAGAGAGAGAGACAGGGTTAGTGGGTGTCGGACAGGGGTAAAGTGTTACTAGGGTGTTTATTGACTCTGGTATTGAATGTATTAATGCATACTTTCCCAGTGACAGATATAAGGTAAAGGAATGTGGCAAAAGAACGAAGTCAGGAAGTAGCCTCGTCCAGTAGTGTTCCTCTGTAGAGCAAAACAGTCTGTCTGATTGGCTGGCAGTGATGATGATGTCATAGCACTCGTCAGGTTGTAGGAGGAGCCATCAGACCAGCGGGGCAGCCCCTCATCCTGTGAAGACAAACAACAACAAAAAATGTTGTGTTTTTTTTGTCAGACACAGGCTGGGAATGTCCCAGTCATCAGTTTTAAATCACAGACTAACACACTCCTCTGAAAGGAGGAAGCTAATGTGTCTGACTGTTTAGAAAGCAAACACCATTCATGCTAACACAGCCATTTATCTCACTCACATGCATATATGTGTGTGTGTGTGTGTTACCAGTCTGTCGTTGAGAGCGGTCCAGAGCAGTAGTAGGTTGTTGTGTGTAGTCAGGTGAGAGGAGAGGAGGAGGAGGTCTCTCTCTGTTTTAACATCCACCAGGTGTCCTCCTGAAGCCATGCCTATACAGGTTTGCTGGGCATCGCCCCACGACAGGCTCCGCCTACTCACACTGTGGCAGCTCCTTCCACTCGCCAGCCAACCAATAGGACACTGGGCTGAGGAGAGACAGTGGTCAACTCACAGTCAACTTAGACATACAGCGGTCAATGTTAATTATGTGTGTGTGTGTGTGTGTGTGTGTGTTGTACCTGTCTCGATGGTGGTGTGTAGTCTCTGGGTGAGGCTGATGTTGAGG
The DNA here is from genome assembly GCF_057628025.1 of Oncorhynchus mykiss. Lineage (NCBI taxonomy): Eukaryota > Metazoa > Chordata > Actinopteri > Salmoniformes > Salmonidae > Oncorhynchus > Oncorhynchus mykiss. The sequence continues at coordinate 75,805,029 of NC_143023.1, read as the reverse complement.
TGTGTGAGAGGTGTGGTCAACTCTGCTGTGATGCTGTAGTGTGCTCCAGGCTGCAGACCTCTCACTACGTACGAAGAGGTGTGTGTGTGGTCAGAGTGTGTCTGTTCAGTGTGTGTGTATTCAGTGTGTGTGTGTTCGATGTGCATGTTGTGTAGACTGAGAGCAGTGAAGCTCTGTCTGTTCTGTAGGTTGCAGGTCAGGAGAGTGCTGGTGGTGGTCACCTCGACACGGAGACGGGAGAGGGGGACAGGAGCTACACAGTGGTGCACGCACAAACAAACATACACAAATGCACGCACACACACACACACACACACACACACACACACACACACACACACACACACACCAACCTGTTTCAATTTAATCCATCATCTTTTAACTTCTGTTTCATAACAGGACATCCCTGTATAGGTCAATCCCTGTATAGGTCAGGGGTCAGGGTAAGGCTTACCGATATGAAAGGTCTTAGTCTTCAGTGTGGTATTGTTTTTTATAGCGTTCAGCGTGATGTCACTTCCTCCTGGCTCCTTAGCCAATTGCAGAAACAGCCTGCAGTCAGGAGAACACTCAGAGCGGCCAATCGGATCCAGCCACACCTGTAGGGGTGGGACAGAGAGTGGTTAAGTGGTTGCGATATGGTTGTGGTTGTCCGGTGGCTGTGCGGTATGATCGTGAGGCTGGGTGCTGGTTGTATGGAGCTAGTGTTATGGTTGTGTGGTGGATTACGTTCTGACCGTGAGGTTGTGTGCAATCTGGTAGGAGACGGTGTACCAGTCTGGATCCTGACTGGTGGGGAAGTGGCCAAACACAACCTCAACAACCATGACCGCAGGATCTGACCACTGCACACACAAGAGACTGACCACCTGGAAAGAGAGCGAGAGAGACTTTTCAACCTAAGAAATTCTATACATCATTTTTGAAACTTTAGCACAGACGGTTAAAAGAAGAGTGTTGTGATAAATCATAACTGTTTCACCTAAAAGGTATAGCTAGAAACTGCGTGTGTAGTTGTGTGTGTGTGTGTAACTGTCTTACCTGGATGAACCCTGCCAGCAGCCACATATGCACGGTTCCATCCATGGGGAAGCCTGGTAATCTCATCAGCACACAAGAGGAATGGCATTCACAATCATCTATAGATGGTACCACAACATACACCCAATATCAATGTTGCTTTGGAATCAGAAACTCATGGATGTTTGTATATCCCATCTATGTACCAAAGAGCGAAGAAACTACACGACCAGAGGTTCCAGTAAGGTCTGAGGTTGTCAGAGCTCTGTATAAGAGGAGTGTATCACAGCTGAACTACACCAGAGTAGTCCTTCCCAGTGATGCAACACAACTTTGAATTTAGCGCCCCTCAGCAACTTTCTTTGAAGCAGAGCCTGTGTGGAGGCGTGCACAGTCCCATTCAATCAGTGTGTGTGTGTGTCGCTAACAACAATTTGTTCTGCCCCTGCCACCCTTCCTCTTTGTTGGGATAAGAGCAGGTTACTATGACAACTAGGCTTAAGGAACTCATGAAGAGAGAGGGAGAGAAAGAGAGGGAGAGGAGGGAGAGAGGAGGAGTGGGAAGGAGAGAGAAAGACAGGGTGAAAGTAAAGAACTTAAAGTTCACTAGATAGGTAACACTCCATACACCTCAGCCTATTTGCAGATTTATACTCCACTCTCTGTAGTGATGCAGTGATATGCTAACCAAGTCCACTGTGTTCCACACAGCAGATCAAAGCTGTGTGTGAATAGCGAGTGGTTGAATGTGAGAAATAAGTATCATTCACTGATCAATCACTAATCAATCAATGACTAATCAATGTGGATTCATGCCTCTCCAATAGTTCATATCTTCCTTCTGGAGGTCACTGGTGTTTTACCTTGGATGAAGTGTCATTAACACTGTGTATTTACATGGTAATTATATATACAGATTGTTAGACTCCCACACGCACCATTATTACACACCACCAGGATAGAGCAACACAAACACACGTCAGCACTGAACAAGCTGTGTCAGCAGGGGAGCGTGTGTGTGGAGGAGGATGATGAGTTTTTCATTCACGCAACAAAACACCCACCAATCAGTTAGTCATTGTTAAATGTTTTATTGTTTTATTCTGAGAGGTTCTGCATGACTAGAGACTCTAGTCTATCTGATGGCATCAGCACATACTGATTACTGGCACAATGCTTCACATTAAACAACACAACAAATACAGCGTTCTCTTGAAATACAGATCATCTACCATCAGATGCTCAGGTGGATTATCACCTTACTAAATAATTGATTGAGTTAAATACAAATATTTTTGGATAAAAGCTTTACACTTGTAAAAAAAATAACTATTTTGTAAGATAAATTTGATTGGCATATAAAACATGTCAGTCATCAAGAGAGCACTAGATCCATACTAAAGCAGCAGTGGTCTTGTCAGCTCAGACCAACTGATCTAAACGTGATAAAGTCTGAGAGGACTAGCTAGTGTTACACACGAGGAGGAGCAGGCTACAGCAGTACAGATAGGACTAGTGTTATCATAGTACAGCAGGAACAGGTTACAGCCCTGCACATCTGACCACTACATATCTGTAACGACAGGGTCACTATAACAGGTCAGCATACAGCCCTCCACAACACACTGAAGGAAGACTAAAGAACTCGCCTACCTGGACGCTTGACCTGTCTACTCTGACCTCTGACCTCTAACCTCTGTTCCATCTTCCATCCCTCCTATTGAACGCCATACTGGAGCTCACACTGACTAGCTTCGCTCTCTCTTTAGTTCCATTGGCAGGAGCAGTCGACAGGCTCCTGGAAGCTGTAGACCACCAGGGTAGCGTTGTGTGAGCAGTACAGGGTGACGGAGCGGGTTTGTAGTCCACTCTCCCTGCAGCACTTGCAGAAGCGGGCGTGGCTGTTGATGTTGAAGTTAAAGATGGTGGCAGACGGACACTTCCCATCACATGAAAACACTGTCACCTGAGAGAGAGAAAAGAGAGAAAGGGGGAGAGAGAGGGGGAGATTTTATTCTCTATCAGTGTTAACTTTTTAAAACTGTCTTATTGACACTCTCTCTCTCACCGGTGCGTTGCTCCTGCAGTCGTCTTTTCTGATGGTGGTTCGGATTGCCACACGCTTACAAGTCTTGCCGTCCTCCTTACCTAAACACACACGCACACAGAGGAAACGCTGAGATGCACACGCATGCACACACACACACACACACAGCTTTCATCCTCAGCCATAGATTCCTGTCACTCACACAGTCAAAGGTCTATTGAGCTGGGCTCTTTGTTGCCTAGCAGCGGGGGCTCAGTTTGATCGACAGTCAGCTGACCGGGGGGAGCAGTTCTCACGCCAAAGACCCAGCACCCATTGGCCACTGGCCAATCAGGTTAAGCAACAGGGGGTTGGGGCTGGTTGGTGGAATGTTGAAAGATAGCTTGGGAGTCCAGCTTGGGAGTCCAGCTCTACTCGCTTTATGCTTGAAGGAACAGGAATGATTCTAACTCACATAGAGCAGTGGTTTCCAACCAGGGGTATTAGGAACCCTGGGGGTTCTTGGCCTATCAACCAGTGGTACTAGGAACCCTAGGGGTACTTGGCCTATCAACCAGGGGTACTAGGAACCCTGGTGGTACTTGGCCTATCAACCAGGGGTACTAGGAACCCTGGGGGTACTTGGCTTATCAACCAGGGGTACTAGGAACCCTGGGGGTACTTGGCTTATCAACAAGGGCTACTTGAGAAGACTCATGCGGCCATAGGCCTACTGGTAAAATACACATGAGGGGGTAATTCAGGGGCACTCCATGCAGAGCAAAATTTAGTTGGTGGTACAGTAACCGCTGGCCTAGAAGATTCAGCACAGCAATAACATATTGAACCATTGGAATAGGATTTTGCTATGAGGAATGTTAGGTGAACCTTGACCTGTAGTTTATATGTATGGAGTGGTAGGGTTAGGACTAGAACACACTCACTGTGATAGGTGCGAGATCGTGGTACCTGTGTCACAGTTACTACTACCAGTTGGGGTTATGGGGTGAGATGTGAGAGGTTAAAGATGAAAGGTGAGAGGTCGTGGTACCTTTGTCACAGTTAGTACTACCAGTGGGGGTTACGGGGTTAACGGTAAACGGTAAAACACCGACTCCAGAACCTGGGAGCAGCGGCAGGAACAGCAATGTCAGGAGAACGTTAGGAAAACACACAGGTTAACGTTGGTTTAGAACACATTTTCACACACACAGAGTAATCAGCGCAGTGGCATGCACAGCCATGGGAGCCAGACAGTGTTCTCTGAGACTGGGGAAGACAGCCAGACGGCCAAACACTCAGAATCACTACACACTGATGCACCAAGGCTCATTCTCACTGGACAAACTCTAAACACCAAGCATCACCATTGGCCAAACTGTAACAAACGTAGCATTCCCATTGGCCAAACTGGTCAAGCAGGCAAGCGGGCAAGGAGGCAGAGCTGCTGTTATTACTGGGAGAGCAGACTGGGTCTGTTGTCTTCACCTTTACATGTGAAATTAGTGTGTTTAATGGGAGAGTTCACACAAAATACAAACTGCCTTCATTTTCTGGACACCTAGAAAGTACAGTATGGAGTCAGGTTAGCTACAGTGTATCATTAACATCATAGAGTCTAAAACAACGGGAATGGTAGGACCGCTGTCTGCATGCTTTTGTTCTCCAGAAAACTGTGAGGTATGACAATTTCCCCACTAAAGAAAATAGTAAAACAGTAAAATCCTCCTTTAATATTATCACGACGTGTATCAGGACCATCAGGCAGATCTAGGACCATCCCTAGAGCAGAGGCTGCTGGGTAGTGTAGTGATTCATGCTCGTTGTTGCCAGCCAACCACAAGCTTTTACTCTGTCCAAGGCTGCAACAGGCCGCACCCCCCCCAAACCAGTCAGCCAATAAGCCCAACCACTGCCAGGCAACGCCCTGCCCACCCCTGTGATTGACAGCCGAAAGCGTATGAGAAGCGAATGTGATTGGTCACTCACACGTCCTGCAGCAGCCGTCCACATAGCTCTGGACCACGCCCCCATTCTGCAATGATTGAAGAAAGGTTACAGACAGACATAATTGTGTGTGAATGTCAGTGAGTGAGTGAGTGAGTGAATGAGTACCTGAGTGCACTCTGTGTCGTTGAAGGGGGGGCAGACCACCCCTGAGGCCAGCATCACAGTTCCCACTGTCGTCTCCACACAATCATACCGCGTACAGTTATCCACCCAGGAGCTCCCTGCCTGTACACACACACACACACACACACACTAAAAGTTAGCCATCCAGGATTTCCCCGTCTACACATAAAGTGTTTGTGCGTTAGGTAGAGTGTGTGTCTATTTGGCAGTATAATGATGTGTGTGTTCTCACAGTGAAGAGCTCAGTGGTTCCGTTGTCATTGTTGAAAGAACAGGAGACATTCTTACAGGAGCCACAGCACACCTGAGGATCTGAAGATGCTACGTACAGCTGGTGCTAAGAGAGAGAGTGAGTGGGAGGGGTGGGTGGACACAGAAATTCCAGAAGAATTTACCTAGCTCCGATCAGGATGGAGGTTTGTGGTGTGTGTGTGTGTGAGAGAGAGAGAGAGAAACACATACCTGGCCACACTTCTGAGAGCAGTTGACAGCGGACACGTCCATGGCGTAGTATCCAGTGTGTGTATCACGATGTGTCAGACAGTGTACGGTGTAACACAGCTCTCCTTCATAGTACTGAATCAGGCTCTGCCCCGGACCCAGCACCGTGACTCCCTGGAACACACACACCTCTGCCTTCTCTACACACACAGGTCAGGGCTCAGGAGTTAGGTAGCCTAGCAGTGTGTCTGTGCATAGTGTGTGTGTGTGTGTGTGTCTGTGCATAGTGTTTGTGTGTGTGTGTGTGTCTGTGCATAGTGTGTGTGTGTGTGTGTGTGTGTGTGTGTCTGTGCATAGTGTGTGTGTGTGTGTGTCTGTGCATAGTGTGTGTGTGTGTGTGTGTGTGTGTCTGTGCATAGTGTGTGTGGGTGTGTGTGTCTGTGCATAGTGTGTGTGGGTGTGTGTGTCTGTGTGTATGGACTTACTGCAGGTGTAGAGGGGGCAGCCACAGGTGCTTCTGCTGTCTGCGACCTCCACCTGTACCTCCCCCTGAGAGACCAGAGCCGTTACTATGACCACACACACACACACACACACACACACACACACACACACACACAATGCTGAAGCTGACTGACTCACCACCTGACAGACTGGGCTGTCCTCACACTGGCACTCTGAGAGGAGGAGAAAAAGACTGGGTTTACTACACAACTGGAGGCCTAGAACAGTGTTCTCTGTTTGGACTACAAGATTTTTTCAAATAAACAGTTCTGGGAATGTTGGTGTGTGTGTGCGCAACTCTTGGGAGTGCAAAAGTGTGTGTGTGTGTACCACAGTGACGGTCGGGGCAGCAGTGTCCAGGTAGGGTTGTTTGGATCAGAGACAGACCAGGAGAACAGCTCAGAGTCGACTCAGGACACAGGTTCACGTCACACACTGCACACAGGAGGACATTGCGCTAAACATCAACACTGTGTGTGTATAGTGTGTACAGCTTGTGTAGAGTATAATGTTTGCGTGTGTTACCACAGTGGTATTGAGGGCAGCAGCTGTGGGTGGTGTTCAGATCCACAGCCAGTATCTCTCCATAAGAACAGGACGGCGCGGGCTCGATACACGACTCACACACTGCAGAGAGAACACAAACATACCACTGACTGTGTTAACATTTCCTTTACAACTTGTACCCCAAGTCCAGCTACAGTAATGTTGGATAGAGACGGTAGACCAATTAAGAAGTATAAGGTTTGACCTTACCACACAGGAAGGTGTAACAGCAGGAGTTGTCCTCACGAACCTCCACTAGGAACTGATCTTCTCTACAATCAGGGGCGGTGAGGGGGAGACAGGCATGGGGGTCGCACTCTGGAACACACCAATCACAGGACTCAGTTATTAAAACACACCTAACAATACCATCAAATGATTCCAGAGGGACATCAGAGACTGTAACGTTCTTTGCTTCACGGAAACGTGGCTCACTGGAGTGACTCTATCCGAAGCGGTGCAGCCAACGGGTTTCTCCACACATCGCGCAGACAGAAACAAACAACTTTCTGGTAAGAAGAGGGGCGGCGGCGTATGCCTTATGACTAACGTGACATGGTGTGATGAAAGAAACATACAGGAACTCAAATCCTTCTGTTCACCTGATTTAGAATTCCTCACAATCAAATGTAGACCGCATTATCTACCAAGAGAATTCTCTTCGATTATAATCACAGCCGTATACATCCCCCCCCAAGCAGACACATCGATGGCTCTGAACGAACTTTATTTAACTCTTTGCAAACTGGAAACCATTCATCCGGAGGCTGCATTCATTGTAGCTGGGGATTTTAACAAGGCTAATCTGAAAACAAGACTCCCTAAATTTTATCAGCATATCGATTGCGCAACCAGGGGTGGAAAGACCTTGGATCATTGTTACTCTAACTTCCGCGACGCATATAAGGCCCTGCCCCGCCCCCCTTTCGGAAAAGCTGACCACGACTCCATTTTGTTGATCCCTGCCTACAGACAGAAACTAAAACAAGAGGCTCCCACGCTGAGGTCTGTCCAACGCTGGTCCGACCAAGCTGACTCCACACTCCAAGACTGCTTCCACCACGTGGACTGGGACATGTTTCGTATTGCGTCAGACAACAACATTGACGAATACGCTGATTCGGTGTGTGAGTTCATTAGAACGTGCGTTGAAGATGTCGTTCCCATAGCAACGATTAAAACATTCCCTAACCAGAAACCGTGGATTGATGGCAGCATTCGCGTGAAACTGAAAGCGCGAACCACTGCTTTTAATCAGGGGAAGGTGTCTGGTAACATGACCGAATACAAACAGTGCAGCTATTCCCTCCGCAAGGCTATCAAACAAGCTAAGCGTCAGTACAGAGACAAAGTAGAATCTCAATTCAACGGCTCAGACACAAGAGGCATGTGGCAGGGTCTACAGTCAATCACGGACTACAGGAAGAAATCCAGCCCAGTCACGGACCAGGATGTCCTGCTCCCAGGCAGACTAAACAACTTTTTTGCCCGCTTTGAGGACAATACAGTGCCACTGACACGGCCGGCAACGAAAACATGCGGTCTCTCCTTCACTGCAGCCGAGGTGAGTAAGACATTTAAACGTGTTAACCCTCGCAAGGCTGCAGGCCCAGACGGCATCCCCAGCCGCGCCCTCAGAGCATGCGCAGACCAGCTGGCCGGTGTGTTTACGGATATATTCAATCAATCCCTATACCAGTCTGCTGTTCCCACATGCTTCAAGAGGGCCACCATTGTTCCTGTTCCCAAGAAAGCTAAGGTAACTGAGCTAAACGACTACCGCCCCGTAGCACTCACTTCCGTCATCATGAAGTGCTTTGAGAGACTAGTCAAGGACCATATCACCTCCACCCTACCTGACACCCTAGACCCACTCCAATTTGCTTACCGCCCAAATAGGTCCACAGACGATGCAATCTCAACCACACTGCACACCGCCCTAACCCATCTGGACAAGAGGAATACCTATGTGAGAATGCTGTTCATTGACTACAGCTCGGCATTCAACACCATAGTACCCTCCAAGCTCGTCATCAAGCTCGAGACCCTGGGTCTCGACCCCGCCCTGTGCAACTGGGTACTGGACTTCCTGACGGGCCGCCCCCAGGTGGTGAGGGTAGGCAACAACATCTCCTCCCCGCTGATCCTCAACACTGGGGCCCCACAAGGGTGCGTTCTGAGCCCTCTCCTGTACTCCCTGTTCACCCACGACTGCGTGGCCACGCACGCCTCCAACTCAATCATCAAGTTTGCGGACGACACAACAGTGGTAGGCTTGATTACCAACAACGACGAGACGGCCTACAGGGAGGAGGTGAGGGCCCTCGGAGTGTGGTGTCAGGAAAATAACCTCACACTCAACGTCAACAAAACTAAGGAGATGATTGTGGACTTCAGGAAACAGCAGAGGGAACACCCCCCTATCCACATCGATGGAACAGTAGTGGAGAGGGTAGCAAGTTTTAAGTTCCTCGGCATACACATCACAGACAAACTGAATTGGTCCACTCACACAGACAGCATTGTGAAGAAGGCGCAGCAGCGCCTCTTCAACCTCAGGAGGCTGAAGAAATTTGGCTTGTCACCAAAAGCACTCACAAACTTCTACAGATGCACAATCGAGAGCATCCTGGCGGGCTGTATCACCGCCTGGTACGGCAACTGCTCCGCCCTCAACCGTAAGGCTCTCCAGAGGGTGGTGAGGTCTGCACAACGCATCACCGGGGGCAAACTACCTGCCCTCCAGGACACCTACACCACCCGATGTCACAGGAAGGCCATAAAGATCATCAAGGACATCAACCACCCGAGCCACTGCCTGTTCACCCCGCTATCATCCAGAAGGCGAGGTCAGTACAAGTGCATCAAAGCTGGGACCGAGAGACTGAAAAACAGCTTCTATCTCAAGGCCATCAGACTGTTAAACAGCCACCACTAACATTGAGTGGCTGCTGCCAACACACTGACACTGACTCAACTCCAGCCACTTTAATAATGGGAATTGATGGGAAATTATGTAAATATATCACTAGCCACTTTAAACAATGCTACCTTATATAATGTTACTTACCCTACATTATTCATCTCATATGCATACGTATATACTGTACTCTATATCATCGACTGTATCCTTATGTAATACATGTATCACTAGCCACTTTAAACTATGCCACTTTGTTTACATACTCATCTCATTTGTACATACTGTACTCGATACCATCTACTGTATCTTGCCTATGCTGCTCTGTACCATCACTCATTCATATATCCTTATGTACATATTCTTTATCCCCTTACACTGTGTATAAGACAGTAGTTTTGGAATTGTTAGTTAGATTACTTGTTGGTTATTACTGCATTGTCGGAACTAGAAGCACAAGCATTTCGCTACACTCGCATTAACATCTGCTAACCATGTGTATGTGACAAATAAAATTTGATTTGATTTGATTTGATTTGATTAAATATATTATGTTTTGGTTCAGTACCTACCACAACGGTACTCTGGGCAGCAGGACAGGGCACTATAACCAATCACCAGCTGGTTCCCATTCTCACAGGGCGGAGCCTCACTCTCACAGATGGTCAGATTACATTCTGAGGGAGAACGAGAAAGAGAAAGAGTAGGTGTGTTCATGTCGGTGTCTAACCATGCATATATATGTGTGTGTGTGTGTGCTCACCACAAATCTGCTTGGGGCAGCAAGCCCCCTCCTCCAGTACATCCAGTACGTACTCTCCCTCCCTCTCACACAGCAGAGTGGGACTAATGCTACAGTCAGGTTCTACTGCTACCACAGAACCGTTCTCCAGGCAGCGGAACAGACAGCAGCTACGCAATGACCCGTTCCACACCTCCCCAGGGGCCCGCGGAGACCCCTCGTTATCAGTACACACTACACACATAGACACAGACACACACGTTAACAGTACACACTAAACAACAGAACCTGAACTACACAGTCATACAGAGCACCTGCTCACAGCATTGACATCCTAGAGCTGACATGTAACTGACATAGAGCTGACACAGAGCTGACATACTCACCACACTGCTCCTCTGTGACGCAGTAAGAGGAGTCTGCACGGTGCAGGATGGTTCCAGAGCGACACACACACTCCTCTCGGATGTGGGAGCAGGTGGTCTCCTCATAGAACTCTCTGTTCTGACAGGTCCGGGTGGTACAGGTCGACACACACGCCTGGTACTCCCTACCTGGGGGACACCTCAATGCTACACATGCACATGCACACACACGCAGACGCATGCGCACACACACGTAGATGCATGCACACACACACACACACCACAATAACACACACTTGTCTCATCACCAGCTAATGCAAACCTGATGTGTCTGTGTATTGGTGTGTATGTGTGTGTATACGAGGTCCTTACGGCAGAAGTTGTGTCGTCTCCAGTTGATGCAGACTTGGTAAGTGTAGCAGACAGCTACGTAGGCTGCCAGGAAGTCACACTGGTGGGCCTTATAGTGGAGGTCGCCTGCCCACATCACATCACAGAACTGTTCTGGAGACACCTTGCTGTGGCAAGGAGTGAAGGGTCTCTGTCTGAGCATGGAGAGACAGGTAGAGCAGTCTCCAGTGGTACAGTTGTCTCCGATGCGTCGTGTGTGTTCCGTGTCCTCTGAGGTGTGGACCCTCCAGGCCTGCAGGAACAGACCCAGGTCTGCCACCTCCCTCACAACCGTACCGTTGGGCAGCTTCAGGTCATCCGCCGGGTTCCCGTCACAACACCCTGGGAGACACACCAGCAGGCACATGCACAGCTGAAGTTTAGAGAGGAGTAGAAGGTGCTTGTCACGCCTGCTCCCCAGCATTACGCACACCTGCTCCCCATCATTACGCACACCTGCTCCCCATCATTACGCACACCTGCTCCCCATCATTACGCACACCTGGACCTCATTATCACCTTTATTTCTCTCCCTTTATTTAACACTCTGTAGCCTAAGTCATCAGGCAGCATTGTTTCCATTCACGTTCTGTACGCATCTCATGTTTTGTTTCTATGCATTCTTTATTATTTTATCGCCTTTTATGCTCGCTTCGAGGCAAGCAACACGGAATGCATGCATGCATGAGAGCACCAGCTGAGATATAGGGGGAGCAGATCCGGGTGCCTTGTCTGCTCCCACAATATCTCCTTTCTTCATACAAATGACGGAGATTTGGGCCTAAGTCATCAGGCAGCATTGTTTCCATTCACGTTCTGTACGCATCTCATGTTTTGTTTCTCTGCATTCTTTATTATTAAACTCACCTTCTGCACCTGCTTCCTGACTCCCGGCGTATTAGTGACAGTGCTCAACTAAAGTGAGACAACGTCCAAACCCAAAATTTGTAAGAGCATTGACAAGAAATAGGCCCTACTCTCGCTCACAATTTTAAAACCTTATTTATACAACTATTAAGGACGCACGCATACACTGAACTAGGCCAAAAATAAGGTATGGTCAGGTATGAGAGAAACTTTCCCTCTTCCAGATTCATTAAATCATGCTAGTGGACTTCATATACCTGATCTGACAGTGAAGGATGAACATGTCAGAGTAAATGCCAAATCTAGCTAATTTCATGGCTGTCTTACCACAGAGGCCTCTAGTAGGAGCAGATGTGTTGGAGGGGGCGGTGTATTGCAGCACCATGATGCCAGTGCTGTGGTACCACTGTATGTTGACTCCTTCAGGAGTGGTGATCAGGTACATGCTGCCTGTGTCCTCTACTGATAGAGCCTGGCGGGAGAAAGGCAGCCGCGCCTTGATGTGGTTCACTGACACCTGGACACGCATACGCACGTACGCACACACACACACAAAGAGGTAGCATGAGTAGTGTGGTAAAAGTTCAGTATGCGACCAGTTATCAGTCGGATGCGGTCAGTGATGGTCACCTTGCGGTCTAGGCGGTTGATGATAATCCTGTAGGACGGAGTGGTGATGTTCAACTTCTTAAAACACAAACCTGACGTCCCACCATTAGGGCTCTGAGAGAGGGAGAGAGGCCCTGGTCAGAATGAACACCATCATCACATACATGATGATTAGATGTTAAAGAGAAACTTACCGGTCGTCTGATGGAGTTGACGCTCTAAAAAGGAATCAAGACAAAGCCAACAGATCAGTCAGGAGCTTATAGCATCCCATAACAGTTTATAATACATCTATAGTAACGTAAAGTACTATAACTACAGCAGCATGTAACACCTAACAGTCTGTGTACCTGGCTGGTAGGGCATTTATCCACTGTTCCTATGATGTTCTCTCTGGGCAGGTAGACCAGGATGTAGGAGCCATTATCATACAGCGCCACGTTGTTACCGTCAAACGTTATCACACGCAGGTCTGACATCACCGAGCAGCGACCTAACACACACACACACACAAACACAACTCGGATAGGCAAATACACACAAACACGTTATGTAAAGTGTGTTTGTGTATGCACGGTAGTGTGTGTTCTTACAGGGGCACTGCCAGAGTGGGCAGCAGGGGTCGGTGTTGGTGAGGACAGCCATGCCCAGCAGAGAGCAGCGAGGAGGAGTGGTGTTGTACCGACAGTGGAGGGAGGAGTTATGGAGGAGCAGCTCCCCGTTAAAACAGATCAGCTCTGTACACTCATCTACACGGTAGGAGTACAGGGGCTGGAGAGAACAGATAGAAAGACAGAGAGAGATCAAGGAATTCAGCTACTGGCAGAGGGAGTTCTCCAAGGCTGCATGCTCGGCCTTCTTATCTTCTCCATACGCACTGGCTCTCACTGATTGGCTCTTACTGTGCATGGGGCGGTGGGCAGGAGGAAGGGGGGCAGCACTGTTGGCATGCTGACTGCCTCAGGTGTAGGAGAGAAGTCTGTGATGGTGGATGTTTCCGTGGTTATGAACTCCGTCGTCTCTGGGGGTGATGTCGACATGGTAACAGAGGAGGTGTCATATACAACTGGAAATACAGAGATGGTCTCTGTGGGCGTAGGAACAGGATGATGTGTTTGTGTGGTGGTTGGGGTGTGGGTGTGGGTGGAGGGGGAGAGAGGAGGAGGGGGAGAGGAGGTGAGGAAGGAGGTAGTGGCTGGGGGAGAGATAGAAGACTGGGTGGAAGGCTGGGGAGGGGTAGCAGAAGGGGGAGGAGGTGGAGTGGTGGAGTCGGTCACTGCCAGGCTGGGGGGAGTAGGGGAGGCTACTGTAGTGACCTCTGAAGGGGTCAGGGCCGTGACCCCAGTGGTGCTACTAGTAGTGGTGGGTGAGGAAGAGGGGGAGACAGAGGGAAAGACTGCAGGTGAAGTGGTGTGCTCGGTCACAGTGGGGGTGGAGGGTGAGGGCAGGGAAGGGAGAGGAGGAGAGGGGGAGCGAGCAGGGGTGAGTGTGTGGGTGAAACGCTCAGTCAATGGGGCTGTACTGGGAGTAGTGGGGGCTCTGGTGGCAGTAACAGTTGTGCTGGTTGTAGTTCTGCTACTAGTAGTAGTGGTCCTAGTAGTGGTTCTAGATGTAGTAGTAGCAGTACTAGTAGGCCTAACAGTTGTAGTAGTAGTGGGGGCTGTAGTGGTAGTAGTGGGGGCTGTAGTGGTAATATTGGGGGCTGTAGTGATAGTAGTAGTAGCTGTAGTGGTAGTAGTGGGTGCTGTAGTGGTAGTAATGGGGGCTGTAGTGGTAGTAGTGGGGGCTGTAGTGGTAGTAGTGGGTGCTGTAGTGGTAGTAGTGGGGTCTGTAGTGGTAGTAGTAGGGGCTGTAGTGGTAGTAGTGGGGGCTGTAGTGGTAGTAGTGGGGGCTGTAGTGGTAGTAGTGGGGGCTGTAGTGGTAGTAGTAGGGGCTGTAGTGGTAGTAGTGGGGGTTGTAGTGGTAGTAGTGGGGGCTGTAGTGGTAGTAGTGGGGGCTATAGCAGTAGTAGTGAGGGCTGTAGTGATAGCAGTAGTAGCTGTAGTGGTAGTAGTGAGGGCTGTAGTGATAGTAGTAGTAGCTGTAGTGGTAGTAGTGGGGGCTGTAGTGATAGTAGTAGTAGCTGTAGTGGTAGTAGTGGGGGCTGTAGTGGTAGTAGTGGGGGCTGTAGTGGTAGTAGTGGGGGCTGTTGTGGTAGTAGTTGGGGTGGTGGTTGTTTGGTTTACGAAGGCATAGGGTGTAGGAGTGGGAGGAAGGGACACACCTGAGGACAGACACACAGACATAAATTACTTTAACACCGATTTACCTGTACTTTAACAGATCATGTGACACACTCTACTCACAGTCCTCTGTGTAGACACATCTCCTGGTGACCTCATCAAGAACCATGTTTTTGGGGCAGCGAGGGAAACAGCCCTCCACCCTGCCAGACACACATAGACAAACGTTCAAAACCTGTATTAAACATTCTCTTACAGTGTAATACGATGTTGTAAGCGTGTTTCTAAGTGTGCATTTGTAAGCGTTTGCAAGGTGTGTCTTACGGGGGCAGGAAGTGGCAGCGTGTTGCGGCGAGGTCGCTGCATGTACGAACACAAGGACTGGCACATGCATGGTAGCGCCACTCACACATCATACGGAACGGGATCACAACACTGCTCTCTGGAATACACACACACACACACACCGTCAACATACACACAGTAAACACAGAAAAATAAACTGTGTGTGTGTTCGTACCGCTAGCTTCTGTTTACCATAGAGAGCGTTTGAATCTATCTGTTCTCTTCTACCTTTTCCAGCTGGAAAAGTACCAGGATGTTGTCTCTGGTTTTGAAACTGTATTTAGAGAACTGAATTTGAAAACTGATTCTGAATGCATCTGAGAAGTTGAATATACACTATATAGACAAAAGTATGTGGACACCTCTTCAAATTAGTGGATTTAGCTGTTTTAGCCAAACCCGTTGCTGACAGGTGTATAAAATTGAGCACATAGCCATGCAATCTCCATTTACAAACATTGGCAGTAGAATGGTCTTACTGAAGAGCTCAGTGACTTTCAACGTAGCACTGTCATAGGATGCCACCTTTCCAACAAGTTAGTTAGTCACATTTTTGCTCTGCTAGAGCTGCCCCGGTCAACTGTAAGTGCTGTTATTGTGAAGTGGAAAGGTCTATGAGCAACAAGTGGTAGGCCACCCAAGCTCACAAAAAGGGACCGCTGAGTGCTGAAGTGCGTAGCGCATAAAAATTGTCTGTGCAACACTCACTACCGAGTTCCAAACTGCTTCTGGATGCAACGTCAGCACAAGAACTGCTCATCGGAAGCTGGCGACCGTGTCTGCGTCCATGAGTTTGTATGGCCGAGCAGCCGCACACAAGATCACCATGCAGAATACAAAGCGTCAGCTGGAGTGGTGTAAAGCTCACCTCCATTGGACTCAGGAGCAGTACAAACGCATTCTCACATGAATCACACTTCATCATCTGGCAGTCCGACGGGCGAATCTGGGTTTGGTGGATGCCAGGAAAACACTACCTGTCCCAATGCATAGTGTCAACTGTAAAATTTGGTGGAAGAAGAATAATGGTCTGTGGCTGTTTTTCATGGTTCGGGCTAGGCCCCTTAGTTCCAGTGAAGGGAAATCTTAATGCTACAGCTTACAATGATATTCTAGACGATTCTGTGCTTCCAACTTTGTAGCAACATTTTGGGGGAGGCCCTTTCCTGTTTCAGCACAACAATGCCCCCGTGCACAAAGCGAGGTCCATACAGAAATGGTTTATCTAGATCAGTGTGGAAGAACTTGACTGGCCTTCACAGAGCCCTGACCTCAACCACATCGAACATCTTTGGGATGAATTGGAACACCGACTGCGAGCCAGGCCTAATTGTCAAACATCAGTGTCCGACCTCACTGATGTGGCTGAATGGAAGCAAGGCCCCGTAGCAATGTTCCAACATCTAGTAGAAAGCCTTCCCAGAAGAGTGAAGGCTGTTATAGCAGCAAAGGGGGGCCCAACTCCATATTAACGCCCATGATTTTGGAATGTTTGACGAGCAGCTGTCCACATACTTTTGGTCATGTAGTGTATGAAACTTTGGTAAACTTGAAATGAACTCCCGAATGGCGCAGTGGTCTCAGGCACTGCATCGCAGTGCTAGCTGTGCCACTAGAGATCCTGGTTTGAGTCCAGGCTCTGTTGCAGCCAGCCGTGACCGGGAGACCCATGGGGCGGCGTACAATTGGCCCAGCGTCGTCCGGGTTAAGGGAGGGTTTGGCCGGCAGGGATGTTCTAGTCCCATCGCGCTCTAGCGATTCCTGTGGTGGGACGGGTGCAATGCACGCAGACACGGTCGCCAGGTGTACGGTGTTTCCTCCAACACATTGGTGTGGATGGCTTCCGGGTTAAGTGGATATTGTGTCAAGAAGCGGTTCGGCTTGGCTGGATTGTGTCTCGGAGGACGTTCAACCTTTGTCTTCCGAGTCCGTACAGGAGTTGCAGCGATGAGACAAGACTGTAACTACCAATTGGATACCACGAAAAAGGAGTAAAAGTTCAAAAAAAATAAAAATGAAAGTATAGTTTGTAAACTTGATACACAGACAATAATTGCCATAACAACCATAAAAAAATGAAATATTCAATTAAATTTACATTTTAAAATTTAACGCAATATTCATTCAATTTTGTTTCAAATCATGAAATACTAGTTCAACTTATAAATTCAATGATTCAATTTGTGCATTATAAATCCAAAAATATTACATTCAAATACATGTTCAAATGATGGAATTCAAATACAATTTCTGTTGACACTGACATCGCGCCATATGTGTGGGTATTATGACTTTGTATTTCTGTCTAACCCTCCAGGGTAAAGGAGCTGCTGGTCTTGAAGTTGTCTGAGTTGTCGTATCTCTGAGCGCGTGCAGACGTGCGTGTCAGAGTCAGGAACACTCCCGGCTGACCAATCAGCTCAAAGGAGGTGTGGCCAGGCAGGAACAGCCCCTGGTGCTGTAGGAAGGAAGCCCTGCGGCCAAACTTCTCCCCTCTTGTCCACTGCTCCAACCGCAGCACAGCGCGGTCCGAAACAACCAGGAAGTAGTTAGGACGCTCCGCTGACTCCAGAGAGATCACCGGGAGACCTGTAATACAGAGTTTAACATATGGGTGAAGCTCACAAGAGATGTATTTGTGTGTGTGTGTGTGTGTGTGTGCGCGTGTGTGTGTGTGTGTGTGAGAGAGAGAGAGAGACTCACGTGATGTGCGGTCCTTCTGTAGTCCTGCTGTGATCATGAAGTTAAAGAGTAGTCCAGGGGGAGGCAGCCCACCTACGAACTCCCTAACTAGAGGAAAGACTGACCCACTGGTTCTGTTCACACCGAAGACTGTAGCATTAAACACAGCACTGGCCACTGAGAATGGACCTTCACCTAACTCTACAGAGACACAGAGTGAATATATTAGGATATTTAGTGCGTATACCTGTGTGTTTGTATTTTTGTGTGAGCTGAAAAGTGTTCCTTTATGATACATTTTTGGTTAGGTTCAAACATACCTTGGTTGTAGTATTCACAGTCATAGGCTGGAAGAGAAGAATGGAACAAACATTTAGAGACATACAAATCCACATATGTATGTTAGGATAATTAAGTAGCAAAGTAACCCTTAATGTTTAGATGAGGCTGGGAGAGAGATTGTGGTATTGTGTAAGAGTGTATGTGTGAATATCTGGGGTCATTTGATGACAGATAGAAAGAATGGTGGATGAGATATGGAGCAGTGGTGGGACTTTATAGTTCTGGGTAGTGGTGTGTGTGTATGTGTGTTGGTGTGTGTGTATGTGTGTATATAGGAGCATTGAGTGACCCAGCACCTATGCTGACATAGAAAGCAGAAGGAATTGGGTCTGAGGAACAGATCCACACTGTGTGTGTGTGTACTCACGACAGACAGTGGGGTTTCTCCATACCACAGTAACACCGTGTTGACAGCAGGTGTGTGCATAGGCAGCGATGGACGTACACAGACACTCACAGTCTCCGCCCCGATTACAGTTACAAGTGTCTGTCAAGCAGTTCATATAGAACCATGAGACATCCACCTGCACACACACACACACACACACACACAGGTTACATGTCTACCTGGGGGGGGGGTTAGTGAGGGTTTAGTGGGGGAAGACAGGGAGCCTGGGTTAGATGTGAGTTAGGGTGTGTGTGTGAATAATGTAGATAGGAATGAGTGACGTGTGCGTGTGTGTGTGTGTTCTAGGGGGTGAATAGTTATCATTAATTCAGAGTGGGTCTGAGTGATGGTGCATCAGAACAATGAGATGTGGGTTGAACTCTGGAACACAGGGTTCAGCTTAGACATTAGAGACAACTGAGCTTTATAATACAATGTGTATGGAGGGGTGTGTGTATGTGCGTGTGTGCGTTCTTTGTCACAACAATAAACAGTCAGTATCTGGATACTATGTGTGAAATTCTTGATAATGTATGTGTTATCAACAGAGAAGTATATTTTCTGGGTGATTTAAATATTGACTAGCTATCATTAAGATGCCCACTCAGGAAAAAAGTTCAAACTGTAACCAGTGCCTGCAACCTGGATCAGGTTGTCAGTCAACCTACCAGGGTAGTTACAAATAGCACAGGAATTAAATCATCAACATGTATTGATCACATTTTTACTAACGCTGCAGATATTTGCTTTAAAGCAGTATCCAAATCCATAGGATGTAGTGATCACAATATAATAGCCATATCTAGGAAAACCAAACTTCCAAAGGCTGGGCCTAATATAGTGTATAAGAGGTCATACAATAAGTTTTGTAGTGATTTATATGTTGATGCTTTAAAGAATATTTGCTGCTCTGTGGTGTGTAATTAGGAGTAACCAGATGCTGCACTTGACGCATTTATGGAACTACTTATTCCAGTTACTAATAAGCATGCACCCATTAAGAAAATTAGGGAGGAGAGAGCGGGACTGAGACAGGTAACGGCGGACTGAACGTAGTTATGTAGAGCACCTCAAGATAAAAACGTAGTATTCAATATCGGCAAGTTAGACTAAATATTAGCACTACACAATCTGGTGGCTGATAAACTTCAATCTGGATAACAACACAAAACAAATCCTAAGACTATAGAAATGTATCGACAAATATTACGAAAACAAGCAACACCCAAACATGACAGGAGTAAGACAGGGGAACCGATTTATCAAAACAAAAACTCTTCTACAGACACAGACAATTTAATATTTTCACCACCGGGAATGGTAAAGGTCGAAACCAATCTGTTAAATCAATTAATGACCAACTGGGTATACTTGAACTAGTTAGTAAGGATATAAAAGAGTTGAAGGCAAGCCTCGAGATGAGTGATGAAAAAGCTGCGACATTGGAGAAGGAAACAAACAAGCTGTCAAAAGTGACAGTCAATAGGATTGAAACCGAAGTGAATGAACTTAAAAAGGAGAACACCGTTCTGAGAGCAGCCTTACTTGACATACAGACTAGATCCATGAGAGAGAAGCTGGTACTTAAAGGTATCCAAGAGAAAGAAGGAGAAGTTCCTGAATCTGTAGTTAGAGAGTTCCTCCTTACAGTGCTTCAGATTCCACGCGAAGCTATCGACAAAATCCAACTTGAACGTGTACACCGCTTCGGACAGAGAGGGCAGAGGTATGAACGCCCAATCGTTGCCAAATTTGCTTAATTTGAAGATAAAATAACGGTTAAAAGCCTGGGGAAAAGACCTGCTGGGACCAAAATTGGCAGGAATGATTAATTCCCGAAGGAAATTGCAGAACGTAAAGTTCTGTATTCAATTTTCAAGGTAAATAGAGTAAAAGGAAACGAGTAGCTCTCGTCATCGATAAACAAAATATTGATAACCAGTTGTTCAGAGACACAAAGTCTCCTCCATGGCTATTTTAAAAATGACAAAGTTCTTATAGACGAGGAAAATAATGAAACACAATTCTAGCCTGGTTATGGATTGTAATAATATATAGAAAAGCTATATTATTTTTTACTGTATCATCAAATACAACTAATTGGAACACAAAAGCACAAATTCAACATGGAGAAGATAAAAACTCAGTAAACAGAAGGCACAGTATGTGTGGTGTGTGTTTTTTTTATGTTTGGGAAAGTGTGGTGTTGAGTGAGAAAGGAAATTATTGCATATCCCAGAACCAATGTATTGCTGTGAGCAGGGGTGTGAGTGAGCTTTCAATGTTGTTCAGAAGATGGATATACTTTTTATAATGAATTATACGTCTTATTTATTTATTTATTGTCCTATCATGGTGGAACAGTGTATTAAAATAAATTATACATTTGATTTATTTATTGTCCTATCATGGGGAACAACATGTTTTAAATAAATGATATCTAATGTATTTATTTATGATCCTATATTGATGGACCGGTCCACAACCCTATACCCTAGACACCCACCTGAATGACCCAGATACTAAGGAGAAGTCCCTAACTGTTTTATGGGCCTGCTGTAAGAGGTCTGTATGCAGCCAAAATGCAGTCAGAGACCTAGAGCAGCACTTCCCCCTCAAGATTTGGAGCCTGCTTGGCAGGTTTGGTCCTGCAAAGCCAAAGTCCCCAAAAGGGAGAACATACTACACAAGTAAATTCTTAAAGCTGCCAAGGAGAACCTTGACGACCTTGTACCTAGCCGGTGGGGATTCCGGTGGGGTGCCCCCACCCAGGCAGTGGCAGTGCTGGCAACACTAGCTGCAGTAACCCATGGGGAGGGGGTCACACTCAGATATTCAGAGAGGGGGTATATTATTGTGGCCCTGGTGGCACAAAATCAAAAGTCTGACTGCATGGAGATGCTTGGGAATATGGTCAATACAGGGGACCATGTTTTGGGTGTTTCAGGGAAAAGGTGTACATTTGACCTCCATCATCTAGGATGCCCATTTTTTCTGCACAGTCTTGCAGGCCTTCTCATACAGCTGCAACTGTATATGCATTCATAAATCAAGACCTTTCTTGAGTTGGGCTCTGAGATGGTGCAACTGTTGAGAATGTGAGCCTATAGTTGTGTGGGGGGAAAGGGTTGAGTGTGTATGAGTGTGTGAGTGTACAGTGCCTTAAGAAAGTATTCGGCCCCCTTGAACTTTGCGACCTTTTGCCACATTTCAGGCTTCAAACATAAAGATATAAAACTGTATTTTTTTGTGAAGAATCAACAACAAGTGGGACACAATCATGAAGTGGAACGACATTTATTGGATATTTCAAACTTTTTTAACAAATCAAAAACTGAAAAATTGGGCGTGCAAAATTATTCAGCCCCCTTAAGTTAATACTTTGTAGCGCCACCTTTTGCTGTGATTACAGCTGTAAGTCGCTTGGGGTATGTCTCTATCAGTTTTGCACATCGAGAGATTTTTTCCCATTCCTCCTTGCAAAACAGCTCGAGCTCAGTGAGGTTGGATGGAGAGCATTTGTGAACAGCAGTTTTCAGTTCTTTCCACAGATTCTCAATTGGATTCAGGTCTGGACTTTGACTTGGCCATTCTAACACCTGGATATGTTTATTTTTGAACCATTCCATTGTAGATTTTGCTTTATGTTTTGGATCATTGTCTTGTTGGAAGACAAATCTCCGTCCCAGTCTCAGGTCTTTTGCAGACTCCATCAGGTTTTCTTCCAGAATGGTCCTGTATTTGGCTCCATCCATCTTCCCATCAATTTTAACCATCTTCCCTGTCCCTGCTGAAGAAAAGCAGGCCTAAACCATGATGCTGCCACCACCATGTTTGACAGTGGGGATGGTGTGTTCAGCTGTGTTGCTTTTACGCCAAACATAACGTTTTGCATTGTTGCCAAAAAGTTAAACTTTGGTTTCATCTGACCAGAGCACCTTCTTCCACATGTTTGGTGTGTCTCCCAGGTGGCTTGTGGCAAACTTTAAACAACACTTTTTATGGATATCTTTAAGAAATGGCTTTCTTCTTGCCACTCTTCCATAAAGGCCAGATTTGTGCAATATACGACTGATTGTTGTCCTATGGACAGAGTCTCTGGATATATTGGAATTAGTGGACATATGGAGACTTAAATACCTTGAACTAGTGAGATATACATGGCGGAGGTTTAATACCTTGAACTAGTGAGGTATACATGGCGGAGGCTTAGTCAAGCTAGTCGTCTTGACTACTTTCTTATGCCATTCTCTCTGGCACCAAAAGTTTAAAAAGTGTTGATAGGGGACAGAATGTGGTCGGATCATCACATAATTGACATATACAGTTGAAGTCAGAAGTTTACATACACTTAGGTTGGAGTCATTACAACTTGTTTTTCAACCACTCCACACATTCCTTGCTAATAAACTATAGTTTTGGCAAGCCAGTTAGGACATCAACTTTGTGCATGACACAAGTAATTTTTCCAACAATTGTTTACAGACAGATTATTTCACTGTATCACAATTCCAGTGGATCAGAAGTTTACATACACTAAGTTGACTGTGCCTTTAAACAGCTTGGAAAATTCCAGAAAATTATGTCATGCCTTTAGAAGTTTCTGATAGGCTAATTGACATCATTTCAGTCAATTTGAGGTGTACCTGTGGATGTATTTCAAGGCCTACCTTCAAAGTCAGTGCCTCTTTGCTTGACATCATGGGAAAACCAAAATAAATCAGCCAAGACCTCAGAAAACAATTGTAGACCTCCACAAGTCTGGATCATCCTTGGGAGCAATTTCCAAACGCTTGAAGGTACCACAATCGTCTGTACAAACAATAGTATGCAAGTATAAACACCATGGGACCACGCAGCCGTGGTACAACTCAGGAAGAAGACGCCTTCTCTATCCTAGAGATTAACGTACTTTGGTGCAAAAAGTGCAAATCAATCCCAGAACAACAGCAAAGGACCCGGTGAAGATGCTGGAGGAAACAGTATCAAAAGTATATATATCCACAGTAAAAACGAGTCCTATATCGACATAACCTGAAAGGCCACTCAGTAAAGAAGAAGCCACTGCTCCAAAACCGCAATAAAAAAGCCAGACTATGGTTTGAAACTGCACATGGGGACAAAGATCGTACTTTTTGGAGAAATGTCCTCTGGTCTGATGAAACAAAAATAGAACTGTTCGGCCATAATGACCATCGTTATGTTTGGAGGAAAAAGGGGTAGGCTTGCAAGCCGAAGAACACCATCACAACTGTGAAGCACGGGGATGGAAGCATCATGTTGTGGGGGTGCTTTGCTGCAGGATGGACTGGTGCACTTCACAAAATAGATGGCATCATGAGGTAGGAAAATTATGTGGATATATTGAAGCATCATCTCAAGACGTCAGTCAGGAAGTTAAAGCTTGGTCGCAAATAGATCTTCCAAATGGACAATGACCCCAAGCATACTTCCAAAGTTGTGGCAAAATGGCTTAAGGACAACAAAGTCAAGGTATTGGAGTGGCCATCACAAAGCCCTGACCTTAATCATATAGAAAATGTATGGGCAGAACTGAAAAAGCGTATGTGAGCAAGGAAGCCAACAAACCTTACTCAGTTACACCAGCTCTGTCAGGAGGATTGGGTCAAAATTCCCCCAACTTATTGACCCAACATTTGACCCAAGTTAAACAATTTAAAGGCAATGCTACCAAATACTAATTGAGTGTGTGTAAACTTCTGACCCACTGGGAATGTGATGAAAGAAATAAAAGCTGAAATAAATCGTTTTCTCTACTATTATTGTTATGGTGAGTGAATGAGGACCCAAAAGCGAACTAACTTAAACAGAGCTTCTTTAATAACCAAACATAGGTAGGCTCAGATAGACCGGCAGATTCCGACAGGACAGGACAAGGTTACAGCAAACATGACGATAGTCTGGCTCAGGCATGAAACACAACAAACAAGAATCCGACAAGGACAGGAACAGAAACAGAGAGAGATATAGGGACCTAATCAGAGGGAAAAAGGGAACAGGTGGGAAACGGGGTGAATGGGTAGTCAGAGGAGACAAGGAACAGCTGGGGGAAAGCGGGGGAGAAAAGGTAACCTAACAACGACCAGCAGAGGGAGACAGGGTGAAGGGAAAGGACAGAGACAAGACACAACATGACAGTACATGACAGTACCCCCCCACTCACCGAGCGCCTCCTGGCGCACTCGAGGAGGAAACCTGGCGGCAACGGAGGAAATCCTCGATCAGCGCACGGTCCAGCACGTCCCGAGAGGGAACCCAACTCCTCTCCTCAGGACCGTACCCCTCCCAATCTACGAGGTACTGGTGACCACGGCCCCGAGGACGCATGTCCAAAATTCTACGGACCCTGTAGATGGGTGCGCCCTCGACAAGGATGGGGGGGGGGGGGGGAAGACGAGCGGGGGCGCGAAGGACGGGCTTGATGCAGGAGACATGGAAGACCGGGTGGACGCGACGAAGGTATCGCGGAAGAAGAAGTCGAACTGCGACAGGATTAATGACCCGAGAAATACGGAACGGACCAATGAACCGCGGGGTCAACTTGCGAGAAGCCGTCTTAAGGGGAAGGTTCTGAGTGGAGAGCCAAACTCTCTGACCGCGACAATATCTAGGACTCTTAGTTCTACGCTTATTAGCAGCCCTCACAGTCTGCGTCCTATAACGGCAAAGTGCAGACCTGACCCTCTTCCAGGTGCGCTCGCAACGTTGGACAAAAGCCTGAGCGGAGGGGACGCTGGACTCGGCGAACTGAGATGAGAACAGCGGAGGCTGGTACCCGAGGCTACTCTGAAAAGGAGATAGCCCGGTCGCAGACGAAGGAAGCGAGTTGTGGGCGTATTCTGCCCAGGGGAGCTGTTCTGACCAAGACGCAGGGTTACGAAAAGAAAGACTGCGTAAGATGCGACCAATAGTCTGATTGGCCCGTTCTGCTTGACCGTTAGACTGGGGGTGAAAGCCGGAAGAGAGACTGACGGAAGCCCCAATCAAACGGCAAAACTCCCTCCAAAATTGAGACGTGAATTGCGGACCTCTGTCCGAAACGACGTCTGACGGAAGGCCATGAATTCTGAAAACATTCTCGATGATGATTTGTGCCGTCTCTTTAGCAGAAGGAAGCTTAGCAAGGGGAATGAAATGAGCCGCCTTAGAGAACCTATCGACAACCGTAAGAATAACAGTCTTCCCCGCTGACGAAGGCAGTCCGGTGACAAAATCTAAGGCGATGTGAGACCACGGTCGAGAGGGAATAGGAAGCGGCCTGAGACGGCCGGCAGGAGGAGAGTTACCGGACTTAGTCTGCGCGCAGACCGAACAAGCAGCCACGAAACGACGCGTGTCATGCTCCCGGGTGGGCCACCAAAAACGCTGGCGAATGGAAGCAAGCGTACCCCGAACGCCAGGGTGGCCGGCTAACTTGGCAGAGTGAGCCCACTGAAGAACGGCCAGACGAGTAGGAACGGGAACGAAAAGAAGGTTCCTAGGACAAGCGCGCGGCGACGGAGTGTGAGTGAGCGCTTGTTTTACCTGCCTCTCAATTCCCCAGACAGTCAACCCGACAACACGCCCCTCAGGGAGAATCCCCTCGGGGTCAGTGGAGGCTACTGAAGAACTGAAGAGACGAGACAAAGCATCAGGCTTGGTGTTCTTAGAGCCCGGACGATAAGAAATCACGAACTCGAAACGAGCGAAAAACAGCGCCCAACGCGCCTGACGCGCATTAAGTCGTTTGGCAGAACGGATGTACTCAAGGTTCCTATGGTCAGTCCAAACGACAAAAGGAACGGTCGCCCCCTCCAACCACTGTCGCCATTCGCCTAGGGCTAACCGGATGGCGAGCAGTTCGCGGTTACCCACATCATAGTTACGTTCCGACGGCGACAGGCGATGAGAAAAATACGCGCATGGGTGGACCTTGTCGTCAGAGAGGGAGCGCTGAGAAAGGATGGCTCCCACGCCCACCTCTGACGCGTCAACCTCGACAACGAACTGTCTAGAGACGTCAGGTGTAACAAGGATAGGAGCGGATGTAAAACGATTCTTGAGGAGATCAAAAGCTCCCTGGGCGGAAACGGACCACTTAAAGCACGTCTTGACAGAAGTAAGGGCTGTGAGAGGAGCTGCCACCTGACCGAAATTACGGATGAAACGACGATAGAAGTTCGCGAAGCCGAGAAAGCGCTGCAGCTCGACGCGTGACTTAGGGACGGGCCAATCAATGACAGCTTGGACCTTAGCGGGATCCATCTTAATGCCTTCAGCGGAAATAACAGAACCGAGAAATGTGACGGAGGAGGCATGAAAAGTGCACTTCTCAGCCTTCACAAAAAGACAATTCTCTAAAAGGCGCTGGAGGACACGTCGAACGTGCTGAACATGAATCTGGAGTGACGGTGAAAAAATCAGGATATCGTCAAGGTAAACGAAAACAAAGATGTTCAGCATGTCTCTCAGGACATCATTGACTAATGCCTGAAAGACAGCTGGAGCGTTAGCGAGGCCGAAAGGAAGAACCCGGTATTCAAAGTGCCCTAACGGAGTGTTAAACGCCGTCTTCCACTCGTCCCCCTCCCTGATGCGCACGAGATGGTAAGCGTTACGAAGGTCCAACTTAGTGAAAAACCTGGCTGCCTGCAGGATCTCGAAGGCTGAAGACATAAGAGGAAGCGGATAACGATTCTTCACTGTTATGTCATTCAGCCCTCGATAATCTATGCAGGGGCGCAGAGACCCGTCCTTCTTCTTGACAAAAAAAAACCCCGCTCCGGCGGGAGAGGAGGAGGGGACTATGGTACCGGCGTCAAGAGCTACAGACAAATAATCTTCGAGAGCCTTACGTTCGGGAGCCGACAGAGAGTATAGTCTACCCCGGGGGGGGGGGTGGTTCCCGGAAGGAGATCAATACTACAATCATACGACCGGTGTGGAGGAAGAGAGGTGGCCCTGGACCGACTGAACACCGTGCGCAGATCGTGATATTCCTCCGGCACCCCTGTCAAATCACCAGGCTCCTCCTGTGAAGAAGAGACAGAGGAAACAGGAGGGATAGCAGACATTAAACATTTCACATGACAAGAGACGTTCCAGGAGAGGATAGAATTACTAGACCAATTAATGGAAGGATTATGACAAACTAGCCAGGGATGGCCCAAAACAACAGGTGTAAAAGGTGAACGAAAAATTAAAAAAGAAATGGTTTCACTATGATAACCAGAAACAGTGAGGGTTAAAGGTAGCGTCTCACGCTGAATCCTGGGGAGAGGACTACCATCCAGGGCGAACAAGGCCGTGGGCTCCTTTAACTGTCTGAGAGGAATGTCATGTTCCCGAGCCCAGGTCTCGTCCATAAAACAGCCCTCCGCCCCAGAGTCTATTAAGGCACTGCAGGAAGCTGACGAACCGGTCCAGCGTAGATGGACCGACAAGGTGGTGCAGGATCTTGAAGGAGAGACAGGAGTAGTAGCGCTCACCAGTAGCCCTCCGCTTACTGACGAGCTCTGGCCTTTTACTGGACATGAAGTGACAAAATGACCAGCGGAACCGCAATAGAGACAGAGGCGGTTGGTGATTCTCCGTTCCCTCTCCTTAGTCGAGATGCGGATACCTCCCAGCTGCATGGGCTCAGCACCCGAGCCGGCAGAGGAAGATGGTAGTGATGCGGAGAGGGAGGCGACGGAGAGCGCGAGCTCCTTTCCACGAGCTCGGTGACGAAGATCAACCCGTCGCTCAATGCGAATAGCGAGTTCAATCAAGGAATCCACGCTGGAAGGAACCTCCCGGGAGAGAATCTCATCCTTTACCTCTGCGCGGAAACCCTCCAGAAGACGAGCGAGCAAGGCCGGCTCGTTCCAGCCACTGGAGACAGCAAGAGTGCGAAACTCAATAGAGTAGTCTGTTATGGATCGATTGCCTTGACATAGGGAAGACAGGGCCCTGGAAGCCTCCTCCCCAAAAACAGATCGATCAAAAACCCGTATCATCTCCTCCTTAAAGTCCTGATACTGGTTAGTACACTCAGCCCTTGCCTCCCAGATTGCCGTGCCCCACTCACGAGCCCGTCCAATAAGGAGAGATATGACGTAGGCGACACGAGCAGTGCTCCTGGAGTAAGTGTTGGGCTGGAGAGAAAACACAATATCACACTGGGTGAGGAACGAGCGGCATTCAGTGGGCTCCCCAGAGTAACACGGCGGGTTATTGATTCTGGGCTCCGGAGATTCGAAAGCCCTGGAAGTGGCCGGTGGATCGAGGCGGAGATGGTGAACCTGTTCTGTGAGGTTGGAGACTTGGGTGGCCAGGGTCTCAACGGCATGTCGAGCAGCAGACACTTCCTGCTCGTGTCTGCCTAGCATCGCTCCCTGGATCCCGACGGCTGAGTTGAGAGGATCCGAAGTCGCTGGGTCCATTCTTGGTCGGATTCTTCTGTTATGGTGAGTGAATGAGGACCCAAAAGCGAACTAACTTAAACAGAGCTTCTTTAATAACCAAACATAGGTAGGCTCAGATAGACCGGCAGATTCCGACAGGACAGGACAAGGTTACAGCAAACATGACGATAGTCTGGCTCAGGCATGAAACACAACAAACAAGAATCCGACAAGGACAGGAACAGAAACAGAGAGAGATATAGGGACCTAATCAGAGGGAAAAAGGGAACAGGTGGGAAACGGGGTGAATGGGTAGTCAGAGGAGACAAGGAACAGCTGGGGGAAAGCGGGGGAGAAAAGGTAACCTAACAACGACCAGCAGAGGGAGACAGGGTGAAGGGAAAGGACAGAGACAAGACACAACATGACAGTACATGACAATTATTTTGACATTTCACATTCTTAAAATAAAGTGGTGTTCCTAACTGGCCTAAGACAGGGAATGTTTACTAGGATTAAATGTCAGGAATTGTGAAAAACTGAGTTTAAATATATTTGGCTAAGGTGTATGTAAACTTCCGACTTCAACTGTATATTACTCTTACAGAATTTACACGTGGGCGAGGATACTGGAAATTTAAGCAAAGCCTACTAGATGATAAATTGATTAGAACTAGGACAGTATAATTTATAACTGACTTTTTCAGACATAACCTAGGTACAGCAGATCCCCTTATTGTATAGGACACTTTTAAAATGTGCCTTCAGAGGCCATGCAATTCAGTATTCATCTATAAAACGAAATAAATGTAGATCAAAAGAGTCCATTTTAACAAAGGAAATTGAAGGACTAACAGCACAGTTAGACAGCAATAAAAACTGGAACACAGAATAAGTTAGAGGAAAAATGCAATATAGAAATGCTACCAAAACAATGTATTGAAACTTATTACAAACGATGGAGTCACGCATGATTCACTGAATGATATTTTGAAAGGGGAAGTAAAGTACTTTGAGAATATGTTTTCGTTTCAGTCTCCTCCATCTCCACTAACTGAAACTAATTGTATGGATTTTTTTCCTAATAATAATGTAAAATTAACATCTGTACAGAAAGACTCACGTGAAGGCCAAATTACAGAGGAGGAACTTCTTGATGCAATTAAAACCTTTAAGGCTGGGAAAACTCCAGGGCTGGATGGTATACCAGTGGAAGTATACAAACTTTTTTTGATATACTCAGAGGACCATTATTAGCATGTTTTAACCACTCCTATATAAATGGTAGATTATCAGACATGCAACAAGAAGGTCTGATATCATTATTACTGAAACAGGACCCACGTGGTATATACAGTGGGGGAAAAAAAGTATTTAGTCAGCCACCAATTGTGCAAGTTCTCCCACTTAAAAAAATGAGAGAGGCCTGTAATTTTCATCATAGGTACACTTCAACTATGACAGACAAAATGAGGGGGAAAAATCCAGAAAATCACATTAGAGGATTTTTAATGAATTTATTTGCAGATTATGGTGGAAAATAAGTATTTGGTCAATAACAAAAGTTTATCTCAATACTTTGTTATATACCCTTTGTTGGCAATGACAGAGGTCAAACGTTTTCTGTAAGTCTTCACAAGGTTTTCACACACTGTTGCTGGTATTTTGGCCCATTCCTCCATGCAGATCTCCTCTAGAACAGTGATGTTTTGGGGCTGTTGCTGGGCAACACAGACTTTCAACTCCCTCCAAAGATTTTCTATGGGGTTGAGATCTGAAGACTGGCTAGGCCACTCCAGGACCTTGAAATGCTTCTTATGAAGCCACTCCTTCATTGCCCGGGCGGTGTGTTTGGGATCATTGTCATGCTGAAAGACCGAGCCACATTTAATCTTCAATGCCCTTGCTGATGGTAGGCTTTGTTACTTTGGTCCCAGCTCTCTGCAGGTCATTCACTAGGTCCCCCGTGTGGTTCTGGGATTTTTGCTCTCTGTTCTTGTGATCACTTTGACCCCACGGGGTGAGATCTTGCGTGGAGCCCCAGATCGAGGGAGTTATCAGTGGTCTTGTATGTCTTCCATTTCCTAATAATTGCTCCCACAGTTGATTTCTTCAAACCAAGCTGCTTACCTATTGCAGATTCAGTCTTCCCAGCCTGGTGCAGGTCTACAATTTTGTTTCTGGTGTCCTTTGACAGCTCTTTGGTCTTGGCCATAGTGGAGTTTGGAGTGTGACTGTTTGAAGTTGTGGACAAGTGTCTTTTATACTGATAACAAGTTCAAACAGGTGCCATTAACACAGGTAACGAGTGGAGGTTAGAGGAGCCTCAGGTCTGTGAGAGCTAGAAATCTTGCTCGTTTGTAGGTGACCAAATACTTTTTTATTTTTTATTTTCCACCATAATTTGCAAATAAATTAATAAAAAATCCTACAATGTAATTTTCTGGATTTTTTTTCTCATTTTGTCTGTCATAGTTGAAGTGTACCTATGATGAAAATTACAGGCCTCTCTCATATTTTTAAGTGGGAGAACTTGCACAATTGGTGGCTGACTAAATACTTTTTTGCCCCACTGTATAAAGATCCAGTCTATTTAAAAAAAAAAAAGATACCTCTTACACTTCAGTGTTGTGATGTAAAATGCTTGGCGCATAGAATTAAAAAAGTATTGTCAGATATGTTTCATCCTAATCAGACAGGTTTTTTCCATGGACAATACATTGGAGATGATATAATATATATAAGACAAGTACTGGAAACAATAGAAATCTATGAAATATCGGGGACACCAGGCCTGGTCTTCAAAGCTGATTTTGAAAAGGCTTCTGATAAAGTACGACTGGAGTTTATATATAAATGCCTAGAATATTTCAATTTTGGGGAATCTCTTATAAAATGGATTAAGGTTTTGTATAGTAACCCTAGGTGTAAAATAGTAAATAATTGCTACATCTCAGTAAGTGTTAAACTATCTAGAGGAGTAAAACAATGTTGTCCACTATCGGCATATCTATTTATTTTTGACATTGAAATGTTAGCTATTAAAATTAGATCAAACAATAATATTAAGGGATTAGAAATCCGTGGCTTAAAAACTAAGGTGTCATTGTACGCTGATGATTCATGTTTTCTTTTAAAACCACAATTAGAGTCTCTCCACGGCCTCAGAGGATCTAGATACTTTTGCTATCCTCTCTGGATTAAAATCAAATTATATTATGTATTGGATCACTAAAAAAATGCATATTTTACAATACTGTGTAGTTTACCAATTAAATGGTCTGACGGAGATGTGGACATACTCGGTACACAAATCCCAAAATAAATAAATGATCTCATTCCAATACATTTTTTATAGAAAGTTAGCAAAAATAGATCTTGCTTGAGTTTACCTATTTTGCCTACACCTAGTGACCTGCTTTTTAAATTATATGAACAAAAAAATATTACATTTTATTTGGAATGGCAAGTCAGAAAAAATTAAAAGGGCCTATTTATATAACAAATATTAATTCGGAGGGCAGAAATTATTAAAAACATTAAAGCATTAGACCTCTCACTAAAGGGATCAGTCATGCAAAAGTTATATTTAAATCCAAATGGGTTCTCTAGTAAATTGGTAGGAATGTCTCATCCTATGTTCAAGAATGGCCCTTTTCCCCTTTATTCAGATTACAGCTGCTCACTTTCGGTTGTTTGAAAAGGAAATAATCTCCAAAATATCGTTATTTTTTAAACAAGCCTTAGAAAGTTGGTTGCAATTTCAGTTTAATCCACCTGAAAAGACAGAACAAATAATACAACAAATATTGTGGTTAAACTCAAATATACTAATTGATTAAAAAAAACATATTTTTCGAAGAAATGTTTTAAAAAGGTATAATTTTAGTGAATGATATCATAAATAGGACTGGTGGAGTTATGTCACACATGCAGCTAACACAGACATATGGAAATGTCTGCTCTACACAAAATTACAACCAATTAATTACAGCATTACCACAAAAATGGAAGAGGCAAGTAGAAGGGGGAAAAAGTAAGGAACTTGTATGTCGGCCCTGTATTAAAGAACATAAATGGTGAAAGAAAAGTGTGATAAATAAAAACATATACCAATTTCATTTAAGGACCAAAAAACTGACAGCTGTGCCATATAAATTGCAAAATAGTTGGGGAGAGATTTTCGATGTACCTATTCCTTGGCACATGGTTTATGAATTGATACGCAAAACTTCTAATTTTTCAATTAAAATTACTATACAAAATTCTTGCAACCAATAGAATGTTATATATTTGGGGGATACAATCTTTTCCAGCTCTGCAGATTTTTCTGTGAGGAGGCAGTGTCATTAGATAATTTATGTTGATATTGTCCATATGGAGTTCGTTTTTGGTCACAGCTCCAGGAATGTCTGAAGAATTGCAACATTTGCCTAGAACTAACGCTGCAGATAGCAATACTGGGTGATTTGAAAAGCCATAGTCAATCAATCAATAATATAATTATTATTTTAGCAAAAAAATATATTTTAATTTACAATCTGTAGAAGCTATGAGAATAGAAAGGTTCAGTACTTTTGTGAAGCATCACAGCACAGTTGAAAATATATGGCAAATAGAAATCCAAAATGGAGGATGTTGAGAGATCGATGGGAGGGGTTGAATGGAGCTGAAGGGTGGGACTAATAACAAGATAACCAATACGGGGTCTGTAAAATGTATATAGGTTCAGAAATGTTGTGAAATAGCACAGTTACAAATAGAAATCAAACTGGATGGACATCAGAAATAGAGGATGGAATAAAAACAAACAAAATATTACTATTGTAAAATAGATTGTGTATGTAAAATGTGTATAAGATGCATAAACTGAAGGTAGAAGAAGCCTAAGTGTTATTGTTTATTAGTTTACTCCAATTGGAGGAGTACCATCCTAGGGTTTGCGGGAAATAATAAAGGTATATTCTACAAAAAAAAATGGTGTATGTCTATATAGGTATGTATAGGTTATATAGGTATCTAGGTCTGTATACAGTGCCTTGCGAAAGTATTCGGCCCCCTTGAACTTTGCGACCTTTTGCCACATTTCAGGCTTCAAACATAAAGATATAAAACTATATTTTTTTGTGAAGAATCAACAACAAGTGGGACACAATCATGAAGTGGAACGACATTTATTGGATATTTCAAACTTTTTTAACAAATCAAAAACTGAAAAATTGGGCGTGCAAAATTATTCAGCCCCCTTAAGTTAATACTTTGTAGCGCCACCTTTTGCTGCGATTACAGCTGTAAGTCGCTTGGGGTATGTCTCTATCAGTTTTGCACATCGAGAGACTGAAATCTTTTCC
Organism: Oncorhynchus mykiss; assembly: GCF_057628025.1. NCBI lineage: Eukaryota > Metazoa > Chordata > Actinopteri > Salmoniformes > Salmonidae > Oncorhynchus > Oncorhynchus mykiss. The sequence continues at coordinate 75,770,751 of NC_143023.1, read as the reverse complement.
CATTCCTCCTTGCAAAACAGCTCGAGCTCAGTGAGGTTGGATGGAGAGCATTTGTGAACAGCGGTTTTCAGTTCTTTCCACAGATTCTCGATTGGATTCAGGTCTGGACTTTGACTTGGCCATTCTAACACCTGGATATGTTTATTATTGAACCATTCCATTGTAGATTTTGCTTTATGTTTTGGATCATTGTCTTGTTGGAAGATAAATCTCCGTCCCAGTCTCAGGTCTTTTGCAGACTCCATCAGGTTTTCTTCCAGAATGGTCCTGTGTTTGGCTCCATCCATCTTCCCATCAATTTTAACCATCTTCCCTGTCCCTGCTGAAGAAAAGCAGGCCCAAACCATGATGCTGCCACCACCATGTTTGACAGTGAGGATGGTGTGTTCAGCTGTGTTGCTTTTACGCCAAACGTTTTGCATTGTTGCCAAAAAGTTCAATTTTGGTTTCATCTGACCAGAGCACCTTCTTCCACATGTTTGGTGTGTCTCCCAGGTGGCTTGTGGCAAACTTTAAACGGCACTTTTTATGGATATCTTTAAGAAATGGCTTTCTTCTTGCCACTCTTCCATAAAGGCCAGATTTGTGCAATATACGACTGATTGTTGTCCTATGGACAGAGTCTCCCACCTCAGCTGTAGATCTCTGCAGTTCATCCAGAGTGATCATGGGCCTCTTGGCTGCATCTCTGATCAGTCTTCTCCTTGTATGAGCTGAAAGTTTAGAGGGACGGCCAGGTCTTGGTAGATTTGCAGTGGTCTGATACTCCTTCCGTTTCAATATTATCGCTTGCACAGTGCTCCTTGGGATGTTTAAAGCTTGGGAAATCTTTTTGTATCCAAATCCGGCTTTAAACTTCTTCACAACAGTATCTCGGACCTGCCTGGTGTGTTCCTTGTTCTTCATGATGCTCTTTGCGCTTTTAACGGACCTCTGAGACTATCACAGTGCAGGTGCATTTATACGGAGACTTGATTACACACAGGTGGATTGTATTTATCATCATTAGACATTTAGGTCAACATTGGATCATTCAGAGATCCTCACTGAACTTCTGGAGAGAGTTTGTTGCACTGAAAGTAAAGGGGCTGAATAATTTTGCACGCCCAATTTTTCAGTTTTTGATTTGTTAAAAAAGTTTGAAATATCCAATAAATGTCTTTCCACTTCATGATTGTGTCCCACTTGTTGTTGATTCTACACAAAAAATACAGTTTTATATCTTTATGTTTGAAGCCTGAAATGTGGCAAAAGGTCGCAAGGTTCAAGGGGGCCGAATACTTTCGCAAGGCACTGTATGTATGCATATGTGTATGTGTATGTATATGGATATATATATTGACCCCAAAAATAGGGGGGATTGGAAATTATGCAGACAATCACATTGATAGATTTTTTCTTCCTTCTGCAATATTAAGCTGATCCACCCCTAGAAACAAATAAAAATAAAAAATAAAATTACTGTAAAAAAATCCCCTTGGATTGATGAGGAATTTAAAAATTGTATGGTTGAGAGGGATGAGGCAAAGGATATGGCAATTAAGTCTGGCAGCCCTATTGATTGGCAATCGTACTGAAAATTAATAAATCATGTGAGTAAAATAAATGAAAAGTAACTACACTATGAAACAAAAATAAATTATATCAAGAATAATAGTAAAAAGCTTTGGGGCACCTTAAATTACATTTTGGGGAAAAAAGACAACTCGGCTCCTTCATTTATTGAATCAGATGGCTCATTCATCACAAAGCCCACTGATATTGCAAACTACTTGAATGACTTTTTCATTGGCAAGATAAGCAAACTTAGGGATGACATGCCAGCAACAAACGCTGACACTACACATCCAAGTATATCAGACCAAATTATGAAAGACAAGAATTGTACTTTTGAATTCTGTAAAGTCAGTGGGGAAGATGTGAAAAAAATATTGTTGTCTATCAACAATGACAATCCACCAGTGTCTGACAATCTAGATGGAAAATTACTGAGGATAATAGCAGATGATATTGCCACTCCTATTTGCCACATCTTCAATTTAAGCCTACTAGAGAGCGTGTGCCCTCAGGCCTGCAGGGAAGCTAAAGTCATTCGCTACCAAAGAATAGCAAAGCCCCCTTTACTGGCTCAAACAGCTGACCAATCAGCCTGTTACCAACCCTTAGTAAACTTCTGGAAAAAATTGTGTTTGACCAGATACAATGCTATTTTACAGTAAACAAATTGCCCAACAGAAATTCAGCATGCTTATAGGGAAGGACACTCAACAAGCACAGCACTTACACAAAAAGAAATTGATGATAAAATGATTGTGGGGGCTGTCTTGTTAGACTTCAGTGCAGCTTTTGACATTATCGATTATAGTCTGCGGCTGGAAAAACGTATGTGTTATGGCTTTACACCCCCTGCTATAATGTGGATAAAGAGTTACTTGTCTAACAGAACATAGAGGGTGTTCTTTAATGGGAGCCTATCAAATATAATCCAGTTAGAATCAGGAATTCCCCAGGGTAGCTGCTTCGGCACCTTGCTTTTTAAAATATTTACTGACTTTGAGCAAAGCCAGATGACTCTACACTATACATGTCAGCTACGACAGCGACTGAAATGACTGCAACACTCATCAAAGAGCTGCAGTTAGTTTCAGAGTGGGTGGCAAGGAATAAGTTCGCCCTAAATATTTCTAAAACTAAAAGCATTGTATTTGGAACAAAACACTCACTGAACCCTAAACCTCAACTAAATCTTGTAATAAATAATGTGGAAATTGAGAAAGTTGAGATGACTAAACTGCTTGGAGTAACACCAGATTGTAAACTGTCATGGTCAAAACATATTGATGCAGTAGTAGCTAAAATGGGGAGAATTCTGTCAAAAATAAAGCGATGCTCCGCCTTCTTAACAACACTATCAACAAGGCAGGTCCTACAGACCCTAGTTTGTTGCACCTTGACTACTGTTCAGTCATGTGTTCAGGTGGCACAAAAAAGGACTTGCAATTGGCTTAGAACAGGGCAGCACGGCTGGCCCTTGGATGTAGACAGAGAGTTAATATGAATCATTTGCATTTTAATCTCTCCTGACTGAAAGTGGAGGAGAGATTGACTTCATCACTACTTTTATTTATGAGAGGTATTGACAAGTTGAATGCACCGAGCTGTCTGTCTAAACTACTGGCACACAGCACGGACACCCATGCATACCCCACAAGACATGCCACAAGAGGTCTCTACACAGTCCCCAAGTCCAGAACAGACTATGGGAGGCACACAGTACTACATAGAGCCATGACTACATGGAACTCTATTCCACATTAAGTAACTGATGCAAGCAGTAAAATTAGATTTAAAAAACAGATAAAAAAAAACACCTTATGGAACAGAGGGGACTGTGAAGCAACACACATATTGGCACAGACACACACACACACACACACACACACACACACACACACACACACACACACACACACACACACACACACACACACACACACACACAATGGATAACATACGCACTATACATACACATGGATGTAGATATGTGGTAGTGGTGCCTGAGGGCCCACAGTGTGTTGTGAAATCTGTGAATGTATTGTAATGTTTTTAAAATTGTATAACTGCCTTAATTTTGCTGGACCCTGGGAAGAGCAGCTGCTGCCTTGGCAGCAGCTAATGGGAATCCTTAATAAATACAAATACAAATAGAAATAACCCCACCGCCACCATGGGGCACTCTGTTCAGAACGTTGACATCAACAGACTGCTCACCCACACAACGCCATTCACACGGTCTGCGTTTGTGAGGCCGGTTGGACGTGCTGCCAAATTCTCTGAAACAACGTTGGAGGCAGCTTATGAAAGAGAAATGAACATTCAATTATCTGCAAACAGCTCTGGTGGACATTCCTGCAGTCAGCATGCCAATTGCACACGCCCTAAAAACTTTAGACATCTGTGGCATTGTGTTGTGTGACAAAACTGCACATTTTAGAGTGGCCTTTTATTGTCCCCAGCACAAGGTGCACCTGTTTAATGATCATGCTGTTTAATCAGCTTCTTGATTTGCCGCACCTGTCAGGTGGATGGATTATCTTGAAATGCTCACTAACAGGGATGTTAACAAATTTGTGCACAACATTTGAGAGAAATAAGCTTTTTGTGCATATGGAACATTTCTGGGATCTTTTATTTCAGCTCATGAAACATGGGACCAACACTTTACATGTTGTGTTTATATTTGTATTCGGTGTACATTTACACACTATGAGGTTGGAATAATACTGTGAAATTTAGAAAATTGTGATAATGCCCTTTTAGTGTAAGAGCCAATAACAGCTAGTTTTCAGTTTTCCCCTCCCCACTCAGATCACTACCAGAGAAAATACTTGCATGAGAAATTGCTCTTGCTAACAAGATATTTTTTGTTTCTTTTTGACCATTTTAATTGAAAACCTAGAAATGAAATGAAATTGTTACCCAGAAATACTTTTATATTGAGATAAAAACAGCTGCATTGGGCCTTTAAGAGATCCTGGGGAGAACATTGCTTTAGCAAGACAACCTTCGTGTTGGGTCATTCTGAAGTCAGTCAAACCTACACCACCATCTGTTGGCCACTCAGAAAATAACACAATATAACCCCAACAACCCACCACCGGGGGCCTCCCGAGTGGCACAGCGATCTAAGGCACTGCAACACTTGAGCCGTCACTACGGCCCAGGGTTTGATCCTAGGCTGAGACACAGCCGGCCGTGACCGGGAGACCCATGAGGCGGCGCACAATTGGCCCAGCGTCGTCCGGGTTAGGGGAGGGTTTGGCCGACCGGGATGTCCTTTCATGTCCCTTCATGTCCCATCATGCTCTAGCTACTCCTTGTGGGGGGCCGGACGCCTGCAAGCTGACTCCGGTCGGCAGTTGTACAGTGTTTCCTCTTACAAATTGGTGCGACTGGCTTACGGGTTAAGCGAGCAGTGTGTCAAGAAGCAGTGCTGCTTGTCAGGGTCGTTTTTCAGATGACACATGGCTCTCGACCTTCGCCTCTCCTGAATCCGTACAGGAGTTGCAGCGAAGGGACAAGACTGTAAGTACCAATTGAATATCACGAAAGTGGGGAGAAAAAAGCTTTAAAAGTACAAAAAATAAAAGAAAAACAACCCACCACCTAAAGCTGCACACCTTAACCCCCTTGTATGTGTCTCTGGTCGTGGTGTACATCTCAGAGTAGAGCTTATTTACTGAGATCAGATAAGAATCGTTCCCATATCCCCCTTTCCTGTGTGTGTGTGTGTGTGTGTGTGTGTGTGTGTGTACACTCACCACATTGTGACAGGGAGTAAAGACATCACTGTAGAGTAGAGCACACTCTCTCTTGGCGTACGGCTGTCTACCCAGGTCTCCTTCACACGCTCTCTTCACCACATAGTCACTCTCACACTGACACACACACACAGAGACAAAGTTGGTGGGTGCCTGATGTCTCCAAAATCTTACAGGTAGACCCTAGAGAGGCAGGAGACTGGGCTGAGGGGTTGAAGCGAGGGGGCGGGGGGGGGGGATATACACTGCTCAAAAAAATAAAGGGAACACTTAAACAACACAATGTAACTCCAAGTCAATCACACTTCTGTGAAATCAAACTGTCCACTTAGGAAGCAACACTGATTGACAATACATTTCACATGCTGTTGTGCAAATGGAATAGACAACAGGTGGAAATTATAGGCAATTGGCAAGACACCCCCAATAAAGGAGTGGTTCTGCAGGTGGTGACCACAGACCACTTCTCAGTTCCCATGCTTCCTGGCTGATGTTTTGGTTACTTTTGAATGCTGCCGGTGCTTTCACTCTAGTGGTAGCATGAGACGGAGTCTACAACCCACACAAGGGGCTCAGGTAGTGCAGCTCATCTAGGATGGCACATCAATGCGAGCTGTGGCAAGAAGGTTTGCTGTGTCTGTCAGCGTAGTGTCCAGAGCATGGAGGCGCTACCAGGAGACAGGCCAGTACATCAGGAGACGTGGAGGAGGCCGTAGGAGGGCAACAACCCAGCAGCAGGACAGCTACCTCCGCCTTTGTGCAAGGAGGAGCAGGAGGAGCACTGCCAGAGCCCTGCAAAATGACCTCCAGCAGGCCACACATGTGCATGTGTCTGCTCAAACGGTCAGAAACAGACTCCATGAGGGTGGTATGAGGGCCCGACGTCCACAGGTGGGGGTTGTGCTTACAGCCCAACACCGTGCAGGACGTTTTGCATTTGCCAGAGAACACCAAGATTGGCAAATTCGCCACTGGCGCCCTGTGACCTTCACAGATGAAAGCAGGTTCACACTGAGCACGTGACAGACGTGACAGAGTCTGGAGACGCTGTGGAGAACGTTCTGCTGCCTGCAACATCCTCCAGCATGACCGGTTTGGCGGTGGGTCAGTCATGGTGTGGGGTGGCATTTCTTTGGGGGGCCGCACAGCCCTCCATGTGCTCGCCAGAGGTAGCCTGACTGCCATTAGGTACCGAGATGAGATCCTCAGACCCCTTGTGAGACCATATGCTGGTGCGGTAGGCCCTGGGTTCCTTATAATGCAAGACAATGCTAGACCTCATGTGGCTGGAGTGTGTCAGCAGTTCCTGCAAGAGGAAGGCATTGATGCTATGGACTGGCCCGCCCGTTCCCCAGACCTGAATCCAATTTAGCACATCTGGGACAACATGTCTCGCTCCATCCACCAACGCCACGTTGCACCACAGACTGTCCAGGAGTTGGCGGATGCTTTAGTCCAGGTCTGGGAGGAGATCCCTCAGGCCACCTAATCAGGAGCATGCCCAGGCGTTGTAGGTAGGTCATACAGGCACGTGGAGGCCACACACACTACTGAGCCTCATTTTGACTTGTTTTAAGGACATTACATCAAAGTTGGATCAGCCTGTAGTGTGGTTTTCCACTTTAATTTTGAGTGTGACTCCAAATCCAGACCTCCATGGGTTGATAAATTAGATTTCCATTGATCATTTTTGTGTGATTTTGTTGTCAGCACATTCAACTATGTAAAGAAAAAAGTATTTAATAAGAATATTTCGTTCATTCAGATCTAGGATGTGTTATTTTAGTGTTCCCTTAATTTTTTTGAGCAGTATATATATATATTTCCACTTCAAAACTAAAGACAAAGAACAAGGAAATATTCTCCAAGTTCCCCCTTTTAGGCAGCCATTACTCTGGGAATAATATTTTATCTTTAGAGACATGGTAAATTGGCTGTGTTCGCAGGTTGGCGTTTATTGCCGTGACTCATGTACTGGAGGCAGCTCTGCAGTGTGGTTAAAAGCTGGCACAGCCACAGAGTCACAAAACCTTAGCCTAACCTTAACCCTGACATCACCACACTGCTAACCCTAATGCCTAAAGGCCTTTGTAGACTGTATGTCAGATTCAGTGGTTTACGATTATCATGTCACACAGTGCAATGTTACCAAATTCAAAATATTGATATAAACCTGTCCAGATTGCACAATTTGCTTCAGTTCTGTCGTCACATTCAGCTATTTGCTTGTGAGGCTACGTCAGCCGACATAGGCTACATCAACTGCAGCAGTGTATTTGATCTGTGCATGTCCCAGTCCCAGCAGAGCATATCCCAGTCCCAGCAGAACATGTCCCAGCAGAGCATGTCCCGGCCCCAGCAGAACATGTCCCAGCCCCAGCAGAACATGTACCAGCAGAGCATGTCCCAGCAGAACATGTCCCAGCAGAGCATGTCCCAGGCCCAGCAGAACATGTCCCAGCCCCAGCAGAACATGTCCAAGCCCCAGCAGAACATATCCCAGCAGAGCATGTCCCAGCAGAGCATGTCCCAGCACCAGCAGAGCATGTCCCAGCCCCAGCAGGAACATGTCCCAGCCCCAGCAGAACATGTCCCAGCAGAGCATATCCCAGCAGAGTATGTCCAAGCAGAGCATGTCCCAGCAGAGCATATCCCAGCAGAGCATGTCACAGCAGAGCATGTCCCAGCAGAGCATGTCCCAGCCCCAGCAGAACATGTCCCAGCAGAGCATATCCCAGCAGAGCATGTCCCAGCCCCAGCAGAACATGTCCCAGCAGAGCATGTCCCAGCCCCAGCAGAACATGTCCCAGCAGAGCATGTCCCAGCAGAACATGTCCAAACCTCAGCAGAACATGTCCCAGCAGAGCATGTCCCAGCCCCAGCAGAACATGTCCCAGCAGAACATGTCCCAGCAGAGCATGTCCCAGCCCCAGCAGAACATGTCCCAGCAGAACATGTCCCAGCAGAGCATGTCCCAGCCCCAGCAGAACATGTCCCAGCAGAACATGTCCCAGCAGAGAATGTCCCAAGAGAACATGTCCCAGCAGCGCATGTCCCAGCAGAACATGTCCCAGAAGAGCATGTCCCAGCAGAACATGTCCCAGCAGAGCATGTCCCAGCCCCAGCAGAACATGTCCCAGCAGAACATGTCCCAGCAGAGCATGTCCCAGCAGAACATTTCCCAGCAGAGCATGTCCCAGCCCCAGCAAAACATGTCCCAGCAGAACATGTCCCAGCAGAGCATGTCCCAAGGGAACATGTCCCAGCAGCGCATGTCCCAGCAGAACATGTCCGAGCAGAGCATGTCCCAGCAGAACATGTCCCAGCAGAGCATGTCCCAACCCCAGCAGAACATGTCCCAGCAGAACATGTCACAGCAGAGCATGTCCCAGCAGAACATGTCCCAGAAGAGCATGTCCCAGCAGAACATGTCCCAGCAGAGCATGTCCCAGCAGAACATGTCCCAGCAGAGCATGTCCCAGCCCCAGCAGAACATGTCCCAGCCCCAGCAGAGCATGTCCCAGCCCCAGCAGAACATGTCCCAGCAGAGCATGTCCCAGCAGAGCATATCCCAGCCCCAGCACAACATGTCCCAGCCCCAGCAGAACATGTCCCAGCAGAGCATTTCCCAGCCCCAGCAGAGCATATCCCAGCCACAGCAGAACATGTCCCAGCCCCAGCAGAGCATGTCCCAGCCCCAGCAGAACATGTCCCAGTCCCAGCCGAACATGTCCCAGCCCCAGCAGAGCATTTCCCAGCCCCAGCAGAGCATATCCCAGCCCCAGCAGAACATGTCCCAGTCCCAGCAGAGCATGTCCCAGCCCCAGCAGAACATGACCCAGCCCCAGCAGAACATGTCCCAGCCCCAGCAGAACATGTCCCAGCCCCAGCAGAGCATATCCCAGCCCCAGCAGAACATGTCCCAGCCCCAGCAGAACATGTCCCAGCAGAGCATGTCCCAGCCCCAGCAGAGCATGTCCCAGCCCCAGCAGAACATGTCCCAGCCCCAGCAGAGCATGTCCCAGCCCCAGCAGAACATGCCCCAGCCCCAGCAGAGCATATCCCAGCAGAGCATGTCCCAGCCCCAGCAGAACATGTCCCAGCCCCAGCAAAGCATGTCCCAGCCCCAGCAGAACATGTCCCAGCAGAGCATGTCCCAGCCCCAGCAGAGCATGTCCCAGCCCCAGCAGAACATGTCCCAGCCCCAGCAGAGCATGTCCCAGCCCCAGCAGAACATGCCCCAGCCCCAGCAGAGCATATCCCAGCAGAGCATGTCCCAGCCCCAGCACAACATGTCCCAGCCCCAGCAAAGCATGTCCCAGCCCCAGCAGAACATGTCCCAGCAGAGCATGTCCCAGCCCCAGCAGAGCATGTCCCAGCCCCAGCAGAGCATGTCCCAGCCCCAGCAGAACATGTCCCAGCAGAGCATGTCCCAGCAGAGCATATCCCAGCCCCAGCAGAACATGTCCCAGCCCCAGCAGAACATGTCCCAGCCCCAGCAGAACATGTCCCAGCAGAGCATGTCCCAGCCCCAGCAGAGCATGTCCCAGCCCCAGCAGAACATGTCCCAGCCCCAGCAGAGCATGACCCAGCCCCAGCAGAACATGTCCCAGCCCCAGCAGAACATGTCCCAGCAGAACATGTCCCAGCCCCAGCAGAACATGTCCCAGCCCCAGCAGAGCATGTCCCAGCCCCAGCAGAACATGTCCCAGCCCCAGCAGAACATGTCCCAGCCCCAGCAGAGCATGTCCCAGTCCCAGCAGAGCATGTCCCAGCCCCAGCAGAGCATGTCCCAGCCCCAGCAGAACATGTCCCAGCCCCAGCAGAGCATGTCCCAGCCCCAGCAGAACATGTCCCAGCCCCAGCAGAGCATATCCCAGCAGAGCATGACCCAGCCCCAGCAGAACATGTCCCAGCCCCAGCAGAGCATGTCCCAACCCCAGCAGAGCATGTCCCAGCAGAGCATATCCCAGCCCCAGCAGAGCATGTCCCAGCCCCAGCAGAGCATGTCCCAGCCCCTTGCAGAACATGTCCCAGCAGAACATGTCCCAGCAGAGCATATCCCAGCCCCAGCAGAGCATGTCCCAGCCCCAGCAGAGCATGTCCCAGCCCCTTGCAGAACATGTCCCAGCAGAACATGTCCCAGCAGAGCATGTCCCAGCCCTAGCAGAACATGTCCCAGCAGAGCATGTCCCAGCCCCAGCAGAACATGTCCCAGCAGAGCATGTCCCAGCCCCAGCAGAACATGTCCCAGCCCCAGCAGAGCATGTCCCAGCCCCAGCAGAACATGTCCCAGCCCCAGCAGAGCATATCCCAGCCCAAGCAGAACATGTCCCAGCCCCAGCAGAACATGTCCCAGCAGAGCATGTCCCAGCCCCAGCAGAGCATATCCCAGCCCCAGCAGAACATGTCCCAGCCCCAGCAGAACATGTCCCAGCTCCAGCAGAACATGCCCCAGCCCCAGCAGAGCATATCCCAGCCCCAGCAGAACATGTCCCAGCCCCAGCAGAACATGTCCCAGCAGAGCATGACCCAGCCCCAGCATAACATATCCCAGCCCCAGCAGAACATGTCCCAGCAGAGCATGTCCCAGCCCCAGCAGAACATGTCCCAGCCCCAGCAGAGCATGTCCCAGCCCCAGCAGAACATGTCCCAGCCCCAGCAGAGCATATCCCAGCCCCAGCAGAACATGTCCCAGCCCCAGCAGAACATGTCCCAGCAGAGCATGTCCCAGCCCCAGCAGAGCATGTCCCAGCCCCAGCAGAACATGTCCCAGCCCCAGCAGAGCATGTCCCAGCCCCAGCAGAACATGCCCCAGCCCCAGCAGAGCATATCCCAGCAGAGCATGTCCCAGCCCCAGCAGAACATGTCCCAGCCCCAGCAAAGCATGTCCCAGCCCCAGCAGAACATGTCCCAGCAGAGCATGTCCCAGCCCCAGCAGAGCATGTCCCAGCCCCAGCAGAGCATGTCCCAGCCCTTTGCAGAACATGTCCCAGCAGAGCATGTCCCAGCAGAGTATGTCCCAGCCCCAGCAGAGCATGTCCCATCCCCAGCAGAACATGTCCCATCCCCAGCAGAACATGTCCCAGCCCCAGCAGAGCATGTCCCAGCCCCAGCAGAACATGTATCAGCCCCAGCAGAGCATATCCCAGCCCCAGCAGAACATGTCCCATCCCCAGCAGAACATGTCCCAGCCCCAGCAGAGCATGTCCCAGCCCCAGCAGAACATGTATCAGCCCCAGCAGAGCATATCCCAGCCCCAGCAGAACATGTCCCAGCCCCAGCAGAACATGTCCCAGAAGAGCATGTCCCAGCCCCAGCAGAGCATATCCCAGCCCCAGCAGAACATGTCCCAGCCCCAGCAGAACATGTCCCAGCCCCAGCAGAACATGCCCCAGCCCCAGCAGAGCATATCCCAGCCCCAGCAGAACATGTCCCAGCAGAGCATGTCCCAGCCCCAGCAGAACATGTCCCAGCCCCAGCAGAACATGTCCCAGCAGAGCATGACCCAGCCCCAGCATAACATGTCCCAGCCCCAGATGAGCATGTCCCAGCCCCAGCAGTGCATATCCCAGCCCCAGCAGAACATGTCCCAGCCCCAGCAGTGCATATCCCAGCCCCAGCAGTGCATATCCCAGCCCCAGCAGAACATGTCCCAGCCCCAGCAGAACATGTCCCAGCCCCAGCAGTGCATATCCCAGCCCCAGGAGAGCATATCCCAGACCCAGATGAGCATGTCCCAGCCCCAGCAGTGCATATCCCAGCCCCAGCAGAACATGTCCCAGCCCCAGCAGAACATGTCCCAGCCCCAGCAGAGCATGTCCCAGCCCCAGGAGAGCATATCCCAGCTCCAGCAGAACATATCCCAGCAGAGCATGTCCCAGCCCCAGCAGAACATGTCCCAGCCCCAGCAGTGCATATCCCAGCCCCAGGAGAGCATATCCCAGCCCCAGATGAGCATGTCCCAGCCCCAGCAGTGCATATCCCAGCCCCAGCAGAACATGTCCCAGCCCCAGCAGAACATGTCCCAGCCCCAGCAGAGCATGTCCCAGCCCCAGGAGAGCATATCCCAGCTCCAGCAGAACATATCCCAGCAGAGCATGTCCCAGCCCCAGCAGAACATGTCCCAGCAGAGCATGTCCCAGCCCCAGCAGAACATGACCCAGCCCCAGCAGAACATGTCCCAGCCCCAGCAGAACATGTCCCAGCCCCAGCAGAGCATGTCCCAGCCCCAGCAGAACATGTCCCAGCCCCAGCAGAGCATGTCCTAGTCCCAGCAGAGCATGTCCCAGCCCCAGCAGAGCATGTCCCAGCCCCAGCAGAACATGTCCCAGCCCCAGCAGAACATGTCCCAGCCCCAGCAGAGCATGTCCCAGTCCCAGCAGAGCATGTCCCAGCCCCAGCAGAACATGTCCCAGCACCAGCAGAACATGTCCCAGCAGAACATGTCCCAGCAGAGCATGTCCCAGCCCCAGCAGAGCATGTCCCAGCAGAGCATGTCCCAGCCCCAGCAGAGCATGTCCCAGCCCCAGCAGAACATGTCCCAGCACCAGCAGAACATGTCCCAGCACCAGCAGAACATGTCCCAGCAGAGCATGTCCCAGCCCCAGACGAGCATGTCCCAGCAGAGCATGTCCCAGCCCCAGCAGAGCATGTCCCAGCAGGGCATGTCCCAGCAGAACATGTCTCTCTCTATGCTTATGTGCCAGTGAAGTATGCATCTTAGAAACAGTTCACATACAAACGTTATAGTGTCTTGTGAAAAGTATTCAGACCCCTTGACGTTTTTCACATTTTGCTACGTTACAGACGTACTGTGAAAATTGATGAAATATATTTTTGTCCTCAAATCTACACACAATACCACATGAAAACAAAATGAAAACAAGATGATCAAAGATGATCAATGGGAACAGGATGCACCGGAGCTCAATTTCGTGTCTTATAGCAAAGGGTCTGAATAATTATGTAAATAAGGTATTTCTGTTTTTTTTTTTTATATCCATTTGCAAAAAATTCTAAAAACCTGTTTTTGCTTTGTCATTATGTGGCATTGTGTGTAGATTGATTAAAAAAAACATAATCAATTTTAGAATAAGGCTGTAACATAACAAAATGTGGAAAAAGTCAAGAGGTCTGGATACTTTCCGAAGATACTTTGTTCCTTTGCACCCCATTATTTCTATCTCTACTTTGCACATTCTTCCACTGCAAATCTACCATTCCAGTGTTTAACTTGCAATATTGTATTTACTTTTTTTTTTTTTTTGCCTTTACCTCCCTTATCTCACCTCATTTGCTCACATTGTATATAGACTTATTTTTCTACTGTATTATTGACTGTATGTTTGTTTTACTTCATGTGTAACTCTGTGTTGTTGTATGTGTCGAACTGCTTTGCTTTATCTTGGCCAGGTCGCAATTGTAAATGAGAACTTGTTCTCAACTTGCCCACCTGGTTAAATAAAGGTGAAATAAATTAATAAAAATGTCCAAACAAATCAAATAGGCTTCCCCAAAAATGTTGATGGCTGATTTTGTGCATTTGTCAAAATCCCATCAGGTAGCATGATTTCAGATGTCATGGAAACTACATTATTAGGGAAATCGTTCTTCTTGCAAAGCATGTAAATGTTTAAATCAAACTATTATATTAATCTGACTATTCACAATAATCTTCGCTGGGATCGGCTCGTAACACCAGGCCGCACTACACGATAAAGGCAAAACAATTCTGACACTGCCAGAACTTTGGCAGACTCTGGTACTTTATCGGCAGACCTAGGCCCTATCACACTGAACGAGCCAAGATGTTTGTCTGGGACTCCTTGACAATAAACGTCAACCTGCATTTAGTTCAGTATAGTTATTTTTCCATGTGGGAGTGGAGAGCAGATGGCTAAGAGTTTGCAGTTCCACTATGTGTGTGTCTGTGTGTGTACCTGTCCCAGGGCCCAGCTGTCTCCGAAGCCCTGAGCATTGCTGACCTCCATGTGGCTGGATGTGGTCATGTCATTCACTGTCACACTGTCAAAGTTCCCACACAGACCACTCAGGAGACCCTAGACAGACAGGGGGAAGGAAAGGATAGAGAAAGAAAAGGGAGGATTAGGGGTGGGGTGAGTGGTGACCTTTCAAAGTGGTCCAGCTCAGCACTGTTAAGAGAGAGAGATAGTGTGGTGTGTGTGTGTGTATCCTGACCTTCCAATGTGGTCCAACTCTGATGTGTACGGTCGTCTTGCGGTCCCAGAGAATGGTTAGGTCCTGGTAGGGAAAGTGGATTGCTGTGTAGTAGCCTGCTGACCACAGCTCAAATTCGGACCCCTTACCTACCACACTGGATGGACTCTGTAGAGTAGAGTTTATAAGACACACACCGGGCCAGACCCGGGTTAGGACACACCGGGATTGTCACATGTAGGGTCTGTACTGCCCACCAAGGAGGGCTCATGGACTTAATTGAGTGTGAAATGTGTGAGTGTGTGTGTGTGTGTGTGTGTGTGTGTGTGTGTGGTACACACAGGCTGGCCTGAGTTGTCGTTGAAGTAGATCTTGGTGAATCCAACATGGATGACCAGCATCTTCATACAGATGATCCCACTCTGATAACAATCCTTATTCTGGGCCACGATGGACACCTCACCATCTATACTCTGGAGAGAGAGAGAAAGAAAGAAAGAAAGAAAGAAAGAAAGAAAGAAAGAAAGAAAGAAAGAAAGAAAGAAAGAAAGAAAGAAAGAACGACCGAGAAAGATTAACCATCACCTACACAGAGATGAACCTGGAGAAGAGTCCCCTAAGCAAGCTGATCCTGGGGCTCTGTTTACAAACACAAACAGAGCCCCAGGACAGCAGCACAATTAGACCCAACCAAATCATGAGAAAACAAACAGATAATTACTTGACGCATTAGAAAGAATTAACAAAAAAACGTAGCAAACTAGAATGCTATTTGGCTCTAAACAGAGAGTAACCCATATTTATGTTTATTTATTTTCCCTTTAGTACTTTAACTATTTGCACAGCGTTATAACACTGTACATAACCATATGACATTTGAAATGTCTCTATTCCTTTGTGAGTGTAATGTTTACTGTAATTTTGTAATTGCTCATTTCACTTTTGTTTATTATTTATTTCACTTGCTTTGACAATGTAAACATATGTTTCCCATGCCAATAAAGCCCTTTGAATTGGAGTGAGAGAGAGAGAGAGAGAGAGAGAGAGAGAGAGAGAGAGAGAGAGAGAGAGAGAGAGAGAGAGCCGTGCTTATTATAGACACTTCAACTACACTCTCGGGAGAGAGAAAGAGTACTGTGTGCGTGTATGTGTATGTGTGGTCTCTAGTGTGGTGTGCAGGTCTGTCCCTAGGGCAGGTAGAGTGCATTCCTGTTGCTCAGTGTTCCTTTACTGAGAGCCTCTGACATTTACAGGAACAGCATCACGTTCAGGGTCGTGGTCAGGAGGGAGCAACACACTGAACAATGCAGATAGAAATGTCATGAACAGAGCTGACATATATCTTAGTCTACCTGTCAGTTAGATGCATATCTGTTCTACACTATACATTAGGAACACCTGCTCTTTTCATGACAGACTGACCAGGTGAATCAAATCAAATTGTATTGTCACATGCGCCAAATACAACAGGTGTCGTAGACTTTACAGTAAAATCCTAACCAACAACGCAGTTAAGAAAAAAAGACCTAAAAAAAGAAATGAATAAAAGTAGAGAATAATTAAAGAGCAGCAGTAAAATAACAATAGCTGGGCTATATACAGGGGGTACTGGTACAGAGTCAATGTGGAGGCTATATACAGGGGGTACTGGTACAGAGTCAATGTGGAGGCTATATACAGGGGGTACTGGTACCGAGTCAATGTGGAGGCTATATACAGGGGGTACTGGTACAGAGTCAATGTGGAGGCTATATACAGGGGGTACTGGTACAGAGTCAATGTGGAGGCTATATACAGGGGGTACTGGTACAGTCAATGTGGAGGCTATATACAGGGGGTACTGGTACAGAGTCAATGTGGAGGCTATATACAGGGGGTACTGGTACAGAGTCAATGTGGAGGCTATATACAGGGGGTACTGGTACAGAGTCAATGTGCGGGGCTATATACAGGGGGTACTGGTACAGAGTCAATGTGGAGGCTATATACAGGGGGTACTGGTACAGAGTCAATGTGCGGGGGCACCGGTTAGTCGAGGTAATTGAGGTAATATGTACATGTAGGTAGAGTTAAAGTGACTATGCATAGTTAATAAACAGAGAGTAGCAGCATCATAAAAGAGGGGGGTGTAAATAGTCTGGGTAGCCATTTGATTAGCTGTTCAGGAGTCTTATGGCTTGGGGGTAGAAGCTGTTTTAGAAGCCTCTTGGACCTCGACTTGGCGCTCCGGTACCACTTGCTGTGTGGTAGCAGAGAGAACAGTCTATGACTAGGGTGGCTGGAGACTTTGACAATCCAGGTGAAAGCTATGATCCCTTATTGATGTCACCTGTTAAATCCACTTCAATCGGTGTAGATGAAGGAAGGGGAGGACACAGGTTGAA